>NC_056732.1:987651338-987868838 GCF_019279795.1 Protopterus annectens | reverse complement strand
TGATACGTGTTATCCCTGCATGAAACATTTTCCTATTCCTAATAGACAATTGCTTAGTTAAGACTAGATTGTCACATACTGCATTTAATGTAGTTTTCATTGAACTCAGATATGAATCATGGTTTGTATTACAAACAGTACCCCCACTTTTGACTTTAATGTAACATTTATAAGACATTGTTATATTACCATTACTCCAGCCCACCTGGAGGTATTACTCTCATACAATTTCTTTTTGTGTGAACAGGTAAAAATAAAGCAATTTTGTCCTGTGATCTCACAGTGCCTGTGTCAAATAACAGGTTTTCCCAAGTTTCATTTATTCCCAAGGGACAGCAGACATTAAAAGTCCTCCATATGCTGTGGGTATTGCAGTACAGACCCAGCAATTTGAAACGTTCATAGTCTCTACATAAACTCGTTTCATAGCCAGGTATGTGTTAAAGTTTGGGTGCCAGTCTGTAGCCAGTCCTTCATCACGTTTTATTAATTTCACTTCTGTAGTTATATGCAAGAAAACCATAACAACAAAAAGGTTACTACAAACATAGTTATTAAGTGTATGATCAGTAGGCCAGTGAACCAGTGTCTCTGGGGTTGTTTCACATTTTTATTTATTCTGCCTCTGGCCATCCTGTTCCTGTGGTATGTCCAAACTGAATTTCTTAACAGGTTTGCAATGGGTTAAATGAACCCAAGATGATCTCTCAGCAATTTTCACTGCAGTGGGTGTTGCCAACAGTGCCTGGTACGGACCTTCCCACCTTGGACTCGCCCAGTTCTTTCTCTTTATGACTTTCAGCCAAATCCAGGACCCCGGGGTCAGCACGGCTTCTGGTTTTGTTTCTTGTTTTATCTGAAAAAGAGTTCAACTGCAAAACAGTCTTATTTATAACAGTTTCTTTATTTAATTAGCTAGTGAACTGTCAGCCTCCAGCCCTGCAGGCATGAGAGCTTTTTACTGAGGCACATAATATGCCTTTCCAAATACTACTTTAAAGGGGATCAAATCCTTTACATTTGTTACTGTTTTTCATGCTCAGCAATGCTAGAGGTAAACAGCAAATCCAATTCTTCTGAGTCTTACTCATCAACTTTCTTAACTTGTTTTTTTTAAATCCCATTGTACCTCTCCACCAGTCCTGCTGACTGTGGGTGGTAAGCACAGTGATTCCTTAAGGAAAAGCTTCTACCCATTTTGAAAACATATCTATGATCACTAAACAGTATTTTTCCCTTCACATTTATTCAACTCTATGAAGTCCATACAAATAGTATGGAATGGATATGGTGGTGTAGGGAAACTCCCTTGCTTGTTTTAAATGCTCCTTGTGCATGGTGCTTTGTTACAAGTATGACAAGCTGCACAAAATTTTATTGTATAATTTATGTATCCATATGTTTGGAATATTTTATTTACTAACTGTACCATCCCCCCTGTTGAGACATGGCTCTGCCCATGGCTCAACAAAGCTGCATTTTTAAATAAATTAGACGGTAATATTAAATTGCACCTTGTTTTACCCAGTTTTGTTTTTTTTTTTGCTGTTGTAGTAAGCATTTGCATTGTTTTTAACATGTCTAAATGTAAAATCTCAAAGGGCTGTAATTTTTCATTAAAAAAAAAGTTCCTGAGTCTGAGGCTGCTTGCTTTGCAGCTGCATCAGCTCGTGCATTACCTTTTGAAATCTTATCCTGTTGTTTTGTATGAGCTACACATTTACAAATAGCTACTTTAGTAGGCAACTGAATAGATTCTAATAGCTCCAAAATAAATTGCATGATTAATAGGTTTTTCACTGGATGTAATCATCCCTCTATTTTCTTTATTATTGTGCAAACACATGCACTGTAGAAAAGTATACTGATTATCAGTATATATGTTTACTTTTTGCCTTTTACTAAAATACATGCTTCTGTCAAGATTACCAGTTCTGCTGCTTGAGCATACAAGTTGTGTGGCAAAGTTTGTGCTTCTAAATTTTTAGTGTCTGTAACTACTGCATACCCCACCAGATTTTTCCTGTAGGACCCCTTCTGCATGAGCCATTCACGTAATATGTCACCTCAGCATTGTCCAAGGGCATATCTGTAAGATCTTGTCTAGGTAAAGCTAACTGTTTATATGAGGTTGACTCAGCAGTATGGTCATACATGAAAGATGTCTAGCAGGAGAAAGGTATGCAACTTTTTCTTGTGGCAGAATTATTGCAACTGCATGAGGCATTCTCAATGTGAGAGGGTGGAATAACACCATTGAGGCTGAAGCCTGTACTGCCATTGCTGCTGCAACTACTGCTTGTACACAGTGAGGCAAAGATTGCACCACTGGGTCTAACTGTAATGAATAGTAAGCTATGGGGCATTGCTTATCCCCATGTTGCTGCTTTAATACTGATGTCATGTACCATTGCTTACAATCTATGGTCTAAAAAAAACGTTTGTGATAACTTGGAAGTCTTAAAACTAATGAAGAAGCTATTAACTGCTTCAACCTGCAGAAAGCCATTTCTGCTTTTGTTTTTCATTGTAAAATAATTTGGTACCCAGTTCCAACAAAAATTAGTTGTACCTAGGAAAGACATTATTTCTTTTTTAGTTGTTGGTTTGGGTGCTTGCAAAATTGCTGTTTTTTTTTTTCCCTTTTCTCTTTTCCCACTATTTAGTATTTTACCTTTACTGAATATCACATATTCCAGGTATCTAACCTGTGTTTTTTTTCCAAAGTTTGTAACTTACTCTTGTTTACTTTGTGTCCTTGTATTACTAAAAATTTTAACAATGCTACTGTATTCACCCTGCACTGCTGCTGGGTGCTGCTAGCAAGATGTCATTTACATAAAGTAGTACTTGGCTGCCCCCTGGTGGAGAAAACCCTGCCAGGTTGCTAGCCATCTCTTGTGCGAATATCGTTGGACTTTCACTATATCCCTGTGGTAGTCGGGTGTACGTATACCTTTTGCCCTGAAATGTAAATGCAAATCAATGCTGGCTGTCAGGGTGGATAGGTATTGAGAAAAATGCATTGCTAATATCTACCACAGTGAAATATTTCTGTTGCGGCTTCAAATCATTTAATAAGGTATGTGGGTCTGGCACCGTAGGTGCTCTTGGTATTACTGCATTATTCACAGCTTATAAATCTTGTACCATCTGCCATTCCCCGTTTGCTTTTTCTTAACAGGAAATAGGGGTGTATCACATGGTGAATCAGGAGATTCTACCAGTACTCCTTTTTTGAGTAATGCTGCTTATTATAGGCTTAATTTCTACTTTTGCATTCTTTCCCAAAATGTATTGTTTTTTTCTGTGGTCTAAAAGCTGACTTTGGGGTAATTGTAACTGGTCCTGCTGCTTGAATAAGCCCTACATTTGACTTGCCTGTTGACCACAGAGTTGTTGGAATTTTACACAAGGCCTTTTCTTTTTTCTTTTAATAAAAATGCTAATCAGCTGTCCTTACTAGATTGCAAGTGTACAGCTGTATGTGTCTGTGTCAACCAATTCAGTTTTGTTTTCATATCCCTTGTCCTGACATTTTAAATCAGTCTGTTTTCCCATTTTGTTACCTTTTTTTCTAAGTCTGCCCATTTAAAACTTTTGTTTTTGTCAAGCTGACATGTGGCAGTCTATTGGACTTATACAATCTCATGAACTCCTGAGGTAATGAACAGCTTACTACACTGTTTCCCTCAGTATCCCAGCATAAAGTTTGTAATATTAATTTGTCAGCAGGATTTTTACTTATATTTTTTTTATTAGGTCCTGGTGTGCTACAGTAGTATGGAGTACAATGTAACCAGTGCTGCTGATCAGTGTCAAGGGAGGGTACCTTACTGATGGCTACGTTTATCAGTTCTTTGGTTACTGCCCCTGGACCAATCATAACTAGGTCCTGGCTGTACCAATAATAGGCTTCACCCTCTGATCACACCACAAGAGCATTCATTCGTCTTTGTGCTTCCATACCCTGCATGGTAGGAACTACTGCTATGCCAAATATCTGCACAAGGTCTTTTCCCAGTAAGTTTACTGGATATTTTTGCAGAAACTACAATTTTACTTTTCTGAGTCATACCTGAAACAGGGTCAGTTATTGCTATATTATGGGAAAGTGGTTCCCTGTATAGCTGTCTATTTGCTGCTTTTACTAATATATAATTAGGTGATTTAGAATGTTTTGGTAACTTGGAGGGTGTAACAAAGTCCGTGACGCTCCTGAGTCACACAGGAATTTGACCTTTCTTCCCTCCACCAGAAGTGTTACTTCTGGTTTTGTATTTGCTAGGTAGAGCTCCAGGCTCAACAATGCTAAATCTAAAATTTTATTTTCATTTTATCCTTTACATCTGTTTGTACTTCCTCTATTCCTCTACTACATTCACATTTTCTTTTTGTTTATTAACCTTTCCTGATGATTTTTGGTTATTATCACTATTATATAGTCAGTCCACATCTCCTTTATCTTCTGTTATTGCTTTCTTATTTTGTTTATAGTCCCTAGCTAGATGCCCTTTTACCTGACTGTAATACAAATACTTCAGCTCCGTCTTCAACAGTGAAGACTTGTGCCCTTTTTTTCTTTTTACTATTAAAGTGTCTTTCAGCACGTCTAGCATACTCAAGTAAGGCTTGCAGCCTGCTTGTTCAGTGATTTATCATATGCCTTGTAATAAAACTACTAACAGAGGCAATGCAACCTTTAAAATGTATATATATATATATATATTTTTTAATTGTTATTTTAAGCATTTTAATAATCTAGCATAATATCCATCTACTGTCTCATTTCCTGCTGTATGCATTAATTAATGCAAGTCCAGTCTGCTCTAAGTTTTCATTTTTCAGAGATTCTGTCTGTTAGACCTTTTACTCTGTTGTCTAAAATGTTTCAGAATTTTTAAGCTTCTGTTTTTCTTTTGCCTGACGCCTGCATCAGATTAAAACTTGTTTAAGGAGTTTAACTAGTGAAAGTTTATCTAGTTTACTATCAAATTTATAGTTGTTAACACATTTTGCAAAATATCTCACATTATCTGCTCTCTGTAATTGCATATATTTTGCATCTTCTGTTAGGGGCGGGTCACGTGACCCTTTAGTGCATTCGTTTCCATGTCTCTGAAAGAAAAAAGAAGAGAGAGAGAGAGAGAGAGAGAGAGAGAGAGAAAACAACAACAGAACTGTTACGTAACCCTTTCTCTTGTACCACGTGGTATCTCTATTCCCGTATTCACAGTAGTGTCTAGAATGACTGTTTACTTTGTTTTGCTTTATTTCCTGATCTATGACTCAAGATACAATACTTGACTACCTCTCTCCTGCTATCACAAACCTTAGCAATAGCACAGTGTAACCTGGTCCCTGATCTAAAACAAAAACAAAGAGAGGAATTCTGCTTACCCGAGCCTCCTGCTTATGTTTGATAGGCTTTTTAGGACCCAGTTTTCCACTTTTCGGCCACAGATCAGATAAGTGGACAGCCTCTTTAGGCACGACAATTCAGTCGGAGGTCTTTCCTTCTTCTGTGCAGACTTCAATACCACCTATATATTCTGACCTGTAGCTTACCAAGGGAATTCCGGCTCGAAGGACCAAGATGTTAAATAAATTTGTTAGAGTCAGACTGTAAAAATCATTGAGTTATTCAAACACAATGTCAATCAATAACAAACAATAATGCAGGAAAGCTAGAGCATCTCTAAGCTAATGTACATTAGGAGGCAAAAAACCATACACAAAGTTTGTATAGAATTTTGACTGCTTTATTGACCAAGACACATTGGTTATATACATTTCATTATCAGTTTTGCCCACCTCACTGGTGTGGCTAGTGACAGGGTCTTTACATCATAGTTATTCATAAAACTGCTTAGTTCGTGTTTTCAAAAGTCCTTTTCCCATGAGAATGTTGCAGGCTTGCAGACAGCTGGTCAGTCACGATGACCTCCTGAGGATGTAGCCAATTCAAGGTTCTCTGATTAGTTCAAATACAATAGATGTAAGTCTTCCTTAAAGCCTCCTTTTGTTTCTCTTGTCAGCTGCACTATCAGAGATAGTGCACAAGGCTACTTCCTGGTGGAGGCAAGAAAGAGGACATACATGCGAACAGATCTATTATTTTCTAACTTTACAAAATAATCTTTACTTGAAAGACATGAGCCAGACTGCATCTGCAAGCTGCCAAGGTCAAATTTCTGATTACACTGCAGCTTGTGCTTCAAGCAATAATATGCAGGTTCATTTTTACTGTTATTCTAGTAAGACAGAATTAAATGCATTAAGTACATTTATTCCTAACTAAAGCACACATTTCTCTATATATTTGATCATACAACTTATATGTGTTTGAATGATTAAATACACATCTTCCTAAGCAGCACACATTGTAAATATATTTTTCTAGGCAGCATGTAGATTTTTCTAACAAGTCCAATACCATATTATTGCTAGCTATAGGTCCCCATCTATGACCCAGGATAACCATACCACATACCTGAATGTACTGGAGTCATGCACAATTATGCCCAACACCATATTCATAAGTGACTTCAACTATCCCACCATAAACATGTATACATACACAATAAGTAACATGCAGGCTCAAAGATTCCTTTTTTTTTTTTTTTACTCAGATGATTTTTATTTTGATGAAATACAATAATTTAATACATTCATAACATTCAATAATTATTTACAGTATTTACATTCAGCCTGACAAAAATGATTCATATAAAAACATTTGTAGTTAAATAATAAGTTAATATATAAACTATGATAGATAGGAAGAGTTTGGTTCCCTCTGTAGGGTATCAATCAAATTCAAAACTTTCCTCCACGGACTATTAACCAATGGCTTAGGAAAAGTTCTTAACTCTTTAGTTCTTTTCTCCATTAGTATGCATTTCTTCAGTGATTATAGGAATTCCTCCATTGTGGGTGCTACATTAGAGTTCCATCTTCTAGTTATACATTTTCTGGCTATTGCTAACATTGTCTACAACAAATACAAGTCATTTTTCTTCATATTATTACTATTAACAACATTCAATAAAATTAAAGACTTTGTCAGAACAAATATATCAGTATAGATAGTTTGAAGAAAATTGTTAATCTCATTCCAATATGGTTTAATATTAGTGCAGTCATAAAAAATATGAGACCAGTCAGCATTAGTAGACAGATGACATTTCCAACATAACTTGCTATTTGAATGGTTCATTTTTGAGAGTTTCTCAGGTGTCAAAAAGGCTCTGTGTAGAAATTTCCAATGAAAAATCCTCCAGAATTGTGAGTAAGAATTTAGTTTAACTGAAAATAAAATGTTTTATCTTCTATTGATAATGATACTTAAAACCCTTTAGTTAGGTATTGCCAGTAAGAATCTTTAGGAGCTGTCTTATAGACAATTAAAGATATGATAATTCATTCTTAACATTGATATTATTATGTACCATTCCAAAAATCCAGTTTATAATTTTTGGTACGGATTTGAAGGATGAGTTATGTATTATTCTACACAGGTCCTTAGTGTATGCTGTGACACTCTGAAGAACCAACCAGTCATTAGGGGATAGGCCATAGGTTGACAATATACTTTGTATGTTCAAAGCTTGTTGGTTTTCAGTACATTGCAACCAACAAAATAGATTATTATTTTCCCATAAACCAAAATCTCTCTATGTGTTTTATCAGGGAAATCCCTTGTAATAGTAAATGGTATTAAAAATCTATGCCACAGTTTTATATCTAAATTTGTGTTAATGAATTTTCTAAACACATCAAAAATATTGTTTATTAGTGTTAATTTGGTTAATTTTGTTGCACTATACTGTAAATTTAAACTTAAATAGTGCCATATCTTGTTACCTTTGTCAGTTGCCAAAGCATTCTTTGATAAATAATTTTCATTCATTAGTATAATGGAGTGTAACTGTTTCCAGTTGGAAGAGTATCTAGGATTTATCCAGTTCATCACTATTTTAATTATAGATGCCTTTATACAAGTTTCAATCTCTGGGAATTTTAACCCCATTTGTTCCCATTTTCTGATATGATGAGAATATGCCACTCTATTTCTTTTGGGGTACCATAGGAATTTCATCAAAGTTGAAATGATTTCTTTAAGGATTTTCTTTCCTGGTAGAAGTATAAGGGCTTGTGTGATATATAATATTTTAGGTAACAAAGTTATTTTTATCACTTGTAACCTATCATCAAATGTTATAAACAGATTATTCCATTTGATTATTAATGTTTTTATTAAATCAATGGCTTTAGCATAGTTAAGCTGTAAGGTTTCATCTATATTCTTGCCTAGGACTATTCTTAAATAGTCTAGAGTTATAACTTGGTTTCCAATAATATGATTAACTGGAACCTGTATATTCTTTTTTTTATTTATAATAAATATTTTGATTTAAATTTTTTGAAGGAGAGACCTGAGATTTTTCGGAAATTTGTTCTTACTATATCCACTTCACCTAACACTTCCTTAGAGTTGGGTAAGGTAAGTAAGACATCATCAGCAAACATCATTATTTTAGAAATATATTGATCATATATATTTATACCACTTATCTTTGCGTTATTATGTATTAAAATGGCAAGAATTTCTATGGCCAGAGCAAATAGGATACGGGACATGGGACATCCTTGTCTAGTACCTCTAGTGATTTGGATTGCTTTGGAAGTAAAGGGACCTAATTTGACATATGCTAGATTATTTTCATAGATGTTCTTTATCATTGTTATAAAAAAGGGGGGGGGTCAAATAACTGTAAGACTTTAATTAAATAACCCCAATTTAAGGAGTCAAAGGCCTTTTGAATATCTAAACCTATTATCAGTGCTTCATGGTTTCCTCTATTGAGGCAATCTATCAAAGTTAATACTCTTTTAATATTGTCCTGTGTATGCCTGTTATGTATGAAACCAGTTTGGTCTTCATTAATTATTTTAGATATGGGTATTTTCAATCTATTGACCATAATTGACATAAATAGTTTATAATCATTATTCAACAAAGAAATTGGTCTATATGAGTTGCAATGATTAGGGTCCTTATTCTCTTTTAATATAGGGGAAATTAGAGAGTATCTCCAAGAAGAAGGGATATTTGCTAATGTTTGAACTTCAAGAAAGGTTTGATGTAGGAGAGAGATTATAGAAGAAGGGAACAATCTATAAATGTTGTTAATTAAGCCATCTATTTCAGGTGCTTTATTAGACTTACTTCCTTTAATCCCATCTATAATTTCCTTTTGAGAAATAGGTTTTTGTAGATCTAATTTAAGTTCCTCAGGAATTCTTGTTATGTTGGGAACTATATTCTCTAGCTTCTCACATTAATTTGCACTTATTTTAACTTTATGATGCTCTGCATAATGATAATTTAAAGCCTCCAGAATGTCCCTTATGTCCTAGACTTTTTTCATTTTCCCTTCATGAAAGATACTATCAATGTTATTAATTTTTAATTGTATATTAACTTTCATAGATAGGTTATGAAGATGTTTAGGAGAGATAGCATAAGAATTTAATTTCAGTTTTTCCATAGCTAAATTAGTTTTATGGGATAATATTTAATTGTTTTGCTTCTTCTATTTTCTTATTATTATCTGTAGCAATTACGTTTTTATTAGATTTAAGAGATAATATTTGATTTTGGAGTTGTTGTAACTCTGAGTCCCATTCTTTAATGTTATTTTTGTACCAGCTAATAGTTTTACCATATAGATAGGCCTTAAGAGAATCCCAAACCATAATTGTGTTGGCTTCAGGTTTATAATTAATCTCTAAGAAAAGCTGAAGTTCAGAAGTTATCCAAGATTTAAAGTCTTTAATTTTTGTGATATATGAAGGAATCCTTGAAGTAATAACTAATTGATTGAATTCCAAGTGTATTGCTGACAACAGGGAATTATGATCTGAAAAGGGACAAGGTTGTATTGAAAAATTCAAGATTTTAGAATCAAGATCTTGTGAGATATAAATTTTATATATTCTAATTTGAGTATCATGTCTATAGCCCTGGTGTGAGAATAGTAAAGAATTTGGTCCCAAAGTATTAGATGTATCTTTTAATTTAAACATTTCTGTCCATTTTTATAACTGTTTGGCTGAGAACAATAGTCTAAGAAATTTCCTATTGGTAGTTTCTGTAATATTTGTGATACAATTGGAATCACCTCCTAGTATAATATTACCTTCAGAAGTAGTTATAATAATGTCTAAGTGTTTCTTAGCTAGTACAACCCCCCATACCCAGGAACCAGTATAAATTAACCAGGGTCCAAATTCTATTATTAAACTTAAGTATAACTAAGGCCATGAGTCCATCATTTTCTACATGTTTGTAAATGATTTGGGGATTTAAGAAAGTCTTTTCCATAGAATTGCTGCTCCTCTGGTCTTATTTTTATAAGAAGATTGAGCAAGTATTGTGTATTCCTTAGGGTCCCACATAAATGTGTCATTTATTTTAAAGTATGTCTCTTGGAGAAAAACTACTTGACCCTTGTTTAGTTTAAGATACCTTAGTAGGTTAGCTCTCTTATATGGGTTGTTTAAGCCATTAGTATTTAAGGATATCAATGTTAAATCCATATCAGAATTATTTAAAGATAATAATAAAGGAACTTGTGCTAATAGAATCCTGTATACATAATTCTTGAATAGACAATAGAATATCAAATGTTGTATTTCTATTTATCGCAATCAAAATTACTTTCCCTATGAAAGTTAAAAGTAAAACAATTGTGTCAAGCATTTCAAAACTAGAAAAACAGTTAAATAACAAAAATCTACATATTTCACTCTGATATAAACTTTAATACACCGCATACATTGAATGAGATGCATTCCTAGTCTAGCAAACAAAACTAAGTCTGCTAGACTACCTATCCCAACCATCAACCATTGTTGGTTTGAGCCCATGAAAACAAAGTAAAAAATGGAGAATATATTATAAATTAAGAGAAAAATAGTAGTGATAAACAACTAATAAGATATTGATTCCAGTTAGGTTTTAGAGATGAGTTACATACACTATTATTAGAAACATTAAATATTTATACAGTAATTATTCACTAAGGAAGCAAGAGACATATTAGGATATATATAATCTGAATGTAGTGCTTAATAAACTAAGGAAACATTAGCTTTATTAACAATCTAAATGATTACCCAAAATACCTAAGCATGTCATCTGTATAAGTTCTAATAAAAACTTCAAAATGGCAGAACAAATCAAAGAATCATTTAGCATTTGTATTTACTTGCCCTCTGAATAAATCTTATCATGACAAACTCACACTAAATAAAAACTTCATGAGAATTGGGTGTTAGCACATAGTGAGTATCTGTCATTCCCAAAAGATGTTAACATAGATTTTTAGAAATAGTCCATAAAACATATCTGTCCTTAATTAACTCCTAAACTTTTGTAATAGCAGATGTTTAAATAACTGACTAAAATCAATAATAATTAACTGGCATCAGTTAAAATGACAAAAATTAGTAAAAAAAAATATTATTTATATAAAACTTACTATGGATATCAGGTCTTAAAAGTGAATGACTCAAAGACAAAATTAAGATAGAGATAGCTGTAAATATCTACTATAGTAATAGGGTAATACTGAAATTTATAACTTGTTTGTTGTGTTATCACAAGTCATAGATATTACTGAGCTCTTTCCCTGTTATAAAGTGCTAATATACTAAAAAACATGACTTTATAATAACTGAGAACATGACATCTGAAATATAAATAATATCTAGGATACAATAAGGAAATCAACATATTAAAAGCAAAGTAATTATAGTTCAATCAAAATTATTCATATATATATATATATATTTGCTAGGATTTAGTATCGTCTTTGAGTATCCTTACAGTTATTACCATTAGTTTTAAGAATTTTGTGCAAATGTATAAGCCTATACTAAACACTTGCTAACTGCATAGGAACGTTATTTATAAAGCTCTATTTATAAACAGCTCCAGTATATTCACTAGAAATAGTGGCTATAATTAACTGTTTACAAGAAAAAATAACATTTCTGTATATATTTGATCACAAAATATTGTCACTATTATAAAAGGGAGCCATGAATATGTTTGCTGACAGTGTAGCTCATAATTCTTGTAAAAGAAGCCTACTATGCTATATTAACCAATCAGAGACTTGATATTCACAATTAGGCTTGCATAGACACATTAGATGTAATGTAATCTGATCTGCATGCATAGAATGCATGATGTCATGAGCTAAGTAAGAAAGCTTCACATCTGATGTTGTAAATCTTTATTCATTCCTTAATATTAGGACTTTGGTTCCATCCTCGGAACCAACATGGCCATTTCCAAGCCCGCGCCAGCGAAAAACTCTCAGTTAAGACCTACCCATAATGCCCCTCTCATAGTTGTTCCAGATCTCATTTGCCACGTTCCTCGTCAGACGTGCCTAGCCATCTCTCAAAGCTAAGTGGAAAATTGTGATTTTAGATATAGTTTCTCCTCAAAATTTCTTGTTTTTCAGTCAATTTAGCCTTTTCTCACTGTTGCCTATAATCTACTTCTATTTCCTACCCTTTACCTTTGGTAATTAAATTTCTATCATCATTGGTACTTTCCCTCTCTCCTGCCTTTGGTAGGCCATCCCTTACCACTTGTGGTATTTTTTAAATACCATCGTTGGTATTCTCTCACTTTTCTCTCCCTTCTTTTGTTATTCTATTAGGATAGCCTTGTTGACTTGCTATGTCAGACAAAGCTAAGTTGGGGTTTAAACAGTGTGACAAGTGTGGGCATAAGATGCCCAACTCAGATGGACACACTTGTTGCGTCTACTCTTTGGGCATGGACCATATTAAAGCTGATTGTGACATTTGTGCTAGTTTTAGTAATCGTACACTAGCAGAACATAAAAATAAGCTTATTTTAAAAGGTTTAATTAAAACACCTTTTTCGGAGGTTCTATCTGGGTTGGAGGTCTCCCCCCCCTCCAAAGACCAAAAAACATAAGGAAAAATGGAGTCTCTCAGTTCCGACATCTCTGTCAGTTATGGAACCGAGTCAGCTCCGTGCTTCTATGGCACCCTCGGCGCAGACCTCTTCAGCACCAAGCTCTATGTCTTCTCCTTCGGTGCCGTCTATGATATTCACCCATATTTCTGTTCCAACCTCAGCACCACCGACATCGGTGCCATCCTTGGTTCCGACATTGGCTCCTATGACTGTACCTGCTTCGGCACCATCCCCAGCCACAGTGCCGATAGTTTCTTCAGCTCCATCAGCTCCTAAAGTTGAATATCTACCAAGAACCAGATACTCTCCAATGTATGACCCTCTTTTGGGGCAGAGGTTTAGCCCTTTTCTTGAAAGACCTGATTCTCCTTCAGCAGCCTCCTTTAGATCCACCAGGAGGTTTTCTGTATTAGTCCTAGTGCGGGTTGTGGACCAGCTTCTGGCAGTTAGGGGATTGCCAACTCCAGCTAGACCTTTCATCTCTCTTAGCTCGGGATGCTTTACTATATATCCCCCTGTTTATCCTCCTCCGGCCTCTACCCAGGTTCCAAAGATCTCGGTACTGATGTCCACCCCGGTGCATACTGTCTTGGCTCTGACAGCAAGTTTTTCCCTGTCGGCACTGACCACCCTTGCTGCATCGGCTCAATGGAGCTGATGCTCTCTCGAAGCAGTGCTTGGCACCTATTTTCTTGCTGGCGCCATCTATGTCCATGGCTCCGATGGCTTCCAGTCCTCTTGGAGCTCCTCACCTGGAGTCGGGCTCCTCAGGGTGGGGTGTGACCCCGGTTCTGAGGTTGTCCTTCTCAGTTCCGGGCTCCCATCCCTCCTCGGGTGGGCCTGCTTTCCAGGTGATGGAGAGAGTCTTTGCTTCCGCAGGCTCACAGTCAGCACCAATGACTTCAGCACCAGAACCCTCCCTAGCATGCAGCTGTCCCAACCCCCTACTTCAGGATCCTGGGTACAGGAGCCACAAGACCCCCCTTTAAAGGGAATGGAGTCCTCCTCAGAAGATCCCACTGGGAGCCACCCCGGAAGAAATGGTGCAAGAGGAAGCACCTTGGTTTCCTGGAGGAATCTATCACCGAAGACACCAATTGTGATGAGGGGGAAGGGTCTTCACGGTCTCCCCCAGATGACGTCTCATTCGGAGACATTCTGGAAATCCTCAAGCAGCAGGGAGACTGGAAATCCTCTAACTCTTTTTCTGAGGAATCGATGTTCTTGCAGGTGTTTCAAGCCCAGCCATCTACTTCCTGGGTGACCCCACCTGCAGATAAACTTGTTACGCTCATTGTGCAGTGTGCCTGGAAGGCCTCAGACAATGTAGAACCTGTCCCCTGGAGCCCAGACAAAATTCTATCTACACTGAAGATCATCCCCACTGGTCCAAGCAGTTGACAGTTGATTCCATGGTCATGGCGGTGGCCACCAAGAGGGACTTGGCAGAAGATAGCTCCACTGTCCATCCTTCGAACAGGGAGTCTTGGACCATGGACAGACTAGGGAAATGAACCTATGCTTCAGCAACCTTCACCATTTGGTCACTAAACTACCTGGCACACTTCACTTGCCTCCAAAGAGACTTCATTTCTGAAATGTCTTCCTCTTTGGCAGGGGTACTGAAGTGCATGACACTGTCACCTCGCAGATAGCTACCCTTGAATCCATCTCAAACTCCTCAATGCATTTGATATCTCCCACCACTGAGGGGGCAGCTCGAGCTGCCGCATCAGGCATTGTCATGAGATGTAATGCTTGGATGTGGTTGTGTGACTTTGCAGACCCCCTTAAATCTTCCTTCATCAATGCTCCTGTCAACGAATCTGCACTTTTTGGACACAAAGTATGAGACACACTTGCATGAAGTGAGAAAGACGGAAAGACCTTGTCTGCTGTAGGTATATGCTTTTCCACCTCCCAGAGGTCCTACTCCAGGAACCAGAAGAGAGGAAAAATGTGGTTCAAGAAATTCCAAGGATCTCTTCGTGACACTCTTGGTGAGCAATCCCCCCAGGGCAGAGGGGGCAACTCATCTGGAAGATGCCCCTTTCAGGATAGAGGGGGTCCATGTAACCAGGGCACTAGAGATTCCTTCTCTGGCAGACCCTACCAGTGATCCTGAGCAGTGGCCCAATTGCTTTCCTCTGGAAGCAGTCATGGGTAATTTTTCTCTCTACCTACCAGCCTGGCAACTTATTACTACCGATGTTTGGGTGCAGAGAATAATATCCGGAGGCTACCAAATACCATTCGATTTAACTCCCAGACCCGTAAAAATGAATCCCCAATGTGCCACCCAATCAGAGGGAATTAGTAGCCTTAAAAATAGAAAAGCTGCTAAGACAGAGTCATCCAACCAGTCCCACCAGACCAGAGAGGATCCAGGTTTTACTCAAGGTTTTTTTAGTACCAAAAAAGACAGGGGACTGAAGACCAATCCTGGATCTCAGCCTATTGAACAAATTTATCAAATCTCAAAAATTCCGAATGGACACAGTACAGTCCATTCTCCCCTTCCTAGGGAGGGACAACTGGATGTGCTCTATAGACCTCCAGGATGTGTACTATCACATAAAGATGGATCACCACTCCCGGAAGTTTCTCCACTTCCTGCTGGGAGCCAATCACTACCAGTTCAGGGCACTGCCATTCGGTCTCTCGACAGCCCCCCGAGTGCTCAACAAATGTATGTCAGTTGTGGTAGCTCATCTTTGACTACAAGGATTCCAGGTGTTTTGGTATCTAGATGATTGGCTCCTTACTGCTCCGACCAGGAATCTCCTAGTCCACAGCCTCTCTTACACTCAAGGTCTCACTCTTTGCTTGGGGATTACAATCAACAAGGATAAATCTGAAATGTCTCCAACAAAGACACTGGAATTTATTGGAGCAGTCTTCGACACAACATCCTGTCAAGCTTCTCACCCCCTCACAGGCTTTCAAAAATAAAACACCAAATCCAAACCCTTCTTCCACAGACCTATGCACGAGCATGTCTTGTACTGCAACTCTTAGGCACCATGGCAGCTGCCATTATCTTAGTACCATTAGCAAGGCTGCACATGAGAATCCTGCAGTGGCTCCTTTCCACACAATGGTTGTTTTTAACTCACCCACTCGACCACATGATACATCTTACAAACCATTGCAAGGAAGAAATGCTATGGTGGATGAAGTCACAAATGAATCTTTGATGTCAACCGTTCTGTCTTCTCCAGCCCATGGCCATGGTGACCATAGACACTTTCCTGTTAGGGTGGGGGGGCATTTCTAGGGAAAGATGGTCCAAGGCACCTGGTCTTCCATGGAGGCCAATTTGCACATAAGTGTCCTGGAACTGAGGGCAGTTCTCTTAGCATTACAAGCATTCCATACATCCCTACCTTCTGGGACCATTGCAGTTCAGTCAGACAACATGTCAGTCATCTGGTATATCAACAAGCAAGGTGGAACCAGGTCTTACCCCCTGTGTCGGGAAGCCATGAGGATTTGGCACTGGACAATAGTTTCCAACCACTTTCTTATAGCAATGCACATTCCCTGGAATTCCAACCTTATTGTGGACAATCTGAACAGGAACATCCTGATGCCTCATGAGTGGTCCCTCAATCCTGTAATAGCATATCACATTTTCCGATGCTAGGGCAAGCCTTGCTGCAATCTGTTTGCTTCCCCCTAAAAACAAATGCAAACGCTACTTTGCCCTGATCCCCCCTCAGGGGGAAACTCCCCGAGGGATGCTGTAATGCACAATTGGCCCTGGGTCTACTGTATGCCTTTCCCATTTCCTCTCATTCCGAAATTTCTCCAGAAAGCTCAAAGGCTGAGAAGCAAAGTGATCCTCATTGCCCCCTATTGGCCCCATCAAGTCTGGTTACCATTTCTCTGGCCTCATCTGATTCACAGCCCATGGATCCTGGATCATTCCCAAGGCCTGTTATCTCATCCTCAGGGACTGATTCATCCCAATATCCACAATCTCAAGCTCACAGCTTGGTTCCTCCACTTCCAGTGGTTGCCAGGCTGCCTGACATCCCCCATCTCCTGTTTGGGAAATTCTGCTGGCTTCACACAAACCTTCCACTAGGAAAGTTTATTCTAGTAAATGGACTAGGTTCTCTATTTGGACAAAGATCAGAACTTAGATCCCCTCTCTATGTCTATTCAAAAGATCCATCAATATCTGGCAACTCTTTTACTTGCAGGAGCCTCAGCATCAACAACCACTGTGCATTTAGCAGCTATCGCCAATTTTCATAATGGATTTGATAATTCATCGATTATGTCTCACCACCTATGCAAGACATTTTTGAAAGGAGTATTACACGTTAAACCTCTGGTCAAGCGTCCCTTAGAACCCTGGGACTTTACTTTGGTGCTTCAATCTCTCACACGTCCTCCTTTCAAGCCTTTTGATTCATGTGATTTAAAGTTTTTGTCATGGAAGACCTTACTCCTAGTAGCACTTACCTCAGTGAGAAGAGTATCTGAGCTGCAGGCCTTGAGTGTCAAGAGGCCTTACTTGGTCTTCCACATCGATAGGGTATCCCTTCGTACTGACTCTTCTTTCTTGCCCAAAGTAATTTCTGGCTTTTCCATTACCCAATCTATTGACCTGCCGGTTTTCTTCCCTCAGCATTCTAATAGAGGGGAGTACCTTTTGCACACCCTTGATGTGCATCAGCAGCTTCATTGTTATTTGGACAGAACTAAAACTTTCAGGAAAACAGATCAATTGTTTGTGGCTTTTGCTGGACCCAGATTGGGTAAACTTTATTTCCAAAGTGACTTTATCCTCCTGGCTTAGAAACATCATTACCTTTTCTATCAACAGAATAAGCTATCCTTACCTTCCAGAATAAAGGCTCATTCTACCACATCTATGGCTACTTTTGTAGCTTTCCATTCCAGAGCCTCTGTGGATGATATCTGTGCAACAGCCACTTGGGCAAGACATCATACCTTTATCTCTCATTACAAATTCGATTTGGCCTCCAGGGGATGAGCATTTTTTGGTTCTATGGTGCTCAGAAATATCCTTCCTTAGGGCCACCCAGGTCTCAAGTAGCTGGGGATATGGTCCTAATAGTAAGGAATCAATAAAGATTTACAACATCAGATAAAGAAGTTATGTCTTACCATAATGTTCCATCTGTGTTGCTGATCTTTATTCATTCATTACTTCCTGCCCTCCTTTCCCCTGCCTGGACTCCTGGTGGACTTTAGGAACTCCTGGTTAGAGTATTTGCTCAGACAGAACCTTCTACTGTTTTTTTTCTATTACTACCTCTATTATATAGGGGTGGGCAAACTCGATCTGGAGTAATTATGAGAGAGGCATTATGGGTAGGTCTTAGCTGAGAGTTTTTGGCTCGCGCGAGCTTGGAAACGGCCGTGTCGGTTCCGAGGATGGAACCAACAGCTTAATAGTAATGAATGAATAAATATCTACAACACAGATGGAACATTATGGTAAGACATAACTTCTTTTTCTTAAATTTCAAATTGACATTTTCCCACCCAGCACGCTACACAGTACAGTTTCCTGACCTCACTTTAACTGCATCACAAAATCTGCTTATTTACATTAACAAATGCAAAGTTTAACTGTCAGATACCTCCAAACAGTAAAATAACATTCAATGCCAATGAGAGAGAAAACAGAACTTTAACATTAAATTCTACAGGAAACATAACTTGTAACCATTTAAAAACCTTGTGCCATAAAACATACAATCATATAATTGTCAGAGAGACCCAATTTATGTAAAAAAACAGCAAACAGCTTTTTGTTCATGCAGGTACCAGTATATATTCTGAAACAATTAGAAGTTGTAAATATTAAAAAAAAACTAGTTAATATATACTAAATCATAGATATGCCCTGTTATCCCATGTATTCAAAACAGTTTTGATAAATTAATCCAAGCAGTGACTATGCCTGTGTAATAACTCAGAAGAACATTTAGCAGGGCAATGGGCTATACATTATTTGAAATAAAACATGTCATCTTGAGGTCATAAAAGCAAAGATAGCTTACTGTTCAATTATATCACTCAATAAACCAGTAATATTATACTAGTATACTAAAAGCATAAACAGTTATTTAATTTGTATATGATCAAAAAAAAGTATAGAAATGAAAAAGCAAAAAGATAAAGAAAAGCAATAAGAAAAATATTGTCATGACATACCTTGCTTGAAAATTTAGCAAGCATAAAATAAATTAAAGTCCAGTTGCAGTAGATGTTTTGAGAGATTTAGTGGAAACAGCAATCTTTGAGTTTTTTTTTTTTCTTTTTAACATCAGTCCAAGATTTATCAGTAACTCTCTTCAGAGATGCGGATGCCCATTCCATATCTTCAGGTAAGGAAATAATGTTATTGTTTTTAATAAAAGAAGTGGCTTCCTCTAGGGCATTAAATGATTTAATTTCATTCTGATATAGAATTTTTATTCTGGCAGGAAAGACAAGTTGAGCTTTGATGTTATTCTGCTTTAACAGTTTTGTTAATGGCCAAGTTTTTTTCCTCTGTTCCAAAACCCTGTTAGAATTGGGTTTTGATTAAATTTTAGGGGAGTTTTCCTCCAGGAAGATTTTAGAACCAACTCCTTGTCCAAATAAGATATAAACGTTATGACTATTGATCCGGGAAGAGTAGAGGAGGATGTTGACACTGACTTTCCTAAAGCTCTATGAGCCCTTTCAATACCAAAGGACAGACCCTCCTTTAAATCTAAAATCGGTGGAATCCAGGTATTCAGGAATAAATTATATCTTCTCCTTCAACTCTCTCAGGCATGCCAAAAATCCTAATATTTTACCTTCTTCTTGTTTTCCAGGTCATCCACTTTACTGAGAAGCCAAATGTTTTGTTTGATGAGAAAAACTTTCTGGCTTTCTTCTTCCTTCAGTCTTCCATCAAGATCATTCAGGAATGCTTCTAAGTGTGTTATTCTGGACAGATACTGCTGTATAAGTTTCTTGAGAGAATCTGTTTTTTCCTGACAATTTTCCTTGAGGTTTTGGAGGGGGTGGAGCCAAGACGCCCAACTGATACCAGCAGTTTTTCAGAGCTCCATGAAACTAGTATAAAAAAACAGGAAATAACTTATTTTATTTTGGCTCAGAGATTCCTGAATTTGTCATTGCAAACACCCTGGAGCAGCTGGTCTGTATGCCTACTAGGAGGGCAAATGTCTTGGATCTCTTATTCACAAATATGAGAGAACATTCCACCCTCTCTTGTGTAATGACCTCACTGGTCAGATCAGATGACAAAGTGGTAACCCTTGAAATAAATATAAGTTCTGAACTCCCTGTCCCTGTACTCAGTCTCCTATAGACTACTGGCAGAGATCTATGCCTAATATACAAAGTATTCTTTGATCCAGCCCTGATGGATCTGCTACACATTCACAAAACAAACAGCACTATAATTTGCAGGTCTTAGGATCTAAACCTTGCCTGTGACATAAACAAAACATATTGGAGGGACAGTTATGTGTCTCAGAGATTATCCTTTCTCTGGAACAGACTCCCCAGTCATGTGAAATAGAGCTCTTCCCTAAGTCTATTCAAATGCAATGTGGACCAATGAATGAAAAATCCCAAATCCACCTCTTGCTTGTTGCCTGTTTGTAGATGCCCTAAGGCACATGCATATGCCAAACTCATTCTAGCCCATGGGCATTAATAATTGAGAAAATTGGGGTATGAATAATTAGGCTTACAAAGGCTCTAGGGCCATTAACTTAGTAACATCATATGATCCTAAAAGATCTCTTTGTCTTTCTGACTATGCATAAATTCCCTGTCTCCAGAAAAGACTACATAAATGTTTAATATTTTACTAGACTATACTAACAAGGATGTTTTAACACAAGAAATATAGCCATGCCACACTAAAATAATGTACTGCTAAATAAGCTCAACTGCACACTTACATGTAATAAAATGATAACATTTATACCCACAGAACCAAACAAACATACTCACATGTCTAAAATCTCCCACACATTAAAACAGAGCAACATCAAGTTTGGAACCTTACCTGTTCATAACCTTTGACAACTAATATGTGCAGTAAACACAAAAATTTAAAGTAAAATGTAGCAGATGTAAAAGAAAAAACATCTATTAACATTGCAGGGAAATAGCAAAGCCTTCTTTGAAGACAACCAAAGAAAGAAATCAAATATGCAGCTCACCATTTCTCCTTTGAGAAAAATATATCTTAGCTTAAACATGTTAAATGCATACATTCATGTGACACAGATATACTGAGTTGCACTGCTCTTCTATTAAGTGATTCATAGTAAGAACCATTCCGTGTAGTGTTCAACAACTTAAATGTTAATTTGCATGAATATGAATAATTTTGCTCAGCAGTTTGAAAAACGTAACAGCCGAGCAACCTACCAACCCATGGTAGTAGGCAGAGGAAGCAGCTGGCAAACCTCACGTACAAGTACATACTCCCCCAAAATACAAACACGAACACACTTACACACACACACACACACACACACACACACACACACACACACACACACACACACATGTACACACACACACACACACACACACACACACACACACACACACACACACACACACACACACACACACACACACACACACACACACACACACACACACACACACACACACACACACACACACAACTTGTATATTGTGCTTACCCTCATTGCTCTCAGACAAGGAAGGCTAAATACTGCAAAGCTGCTGTATATGTAGCCATCTTCTAATTGTATTCCCGTACAGACTCACAGTCACACAACCTGCACAGACATTCAGAGACATACATGCACACATATGCATAAAAGCACACACACACACACACACACACACACACACACACACACACACACACACACACACACACACAAACACATACACACACACAGACACACATGATATACATAAACACACACACACACACACACACACACACACACACACACACACACACACACACACACACACACACACACACACACACACACACACACACACACACACACACACACATACACACACACACATACACACACACATACTTGCACACACACTCGCATGTGCATACATACACACATGCAGACACACATAACACACATGTTCATAGACACAGACACACACATGCACACACATACTGATATATATCCATTGTCTGCACACTCTGCATCCTGAATGTCTCTATCAATAATGGCGACAGGCATCAGTCACCTAACATAGACAAATGCACACATACATTCACTCACAAAGCATTCATGCCTGTACATTTAGTTATGGAATTCACTCACACTTTCTGCATACTCCCTCACACACTGACAAATGGACATAATTGTGCATATTCTCTCATACACTTGCTTCTCACTGCACTAGTTATCAAGATTAGTAACCTGAGCAGATTGTCATCTACTATCTGTAAAGTGCTGTGCACACCTATGCATCTCATGTTTTCCTCCACATGAGGTTGCCAGAAGAGATGTCTGTAAATCGTTGTACTATTAAATTTACCATCCAGAGCTGTGTAATAGCCTCCACAAGGGTCTGAGTAGCATGGGCTGCACCTACCCCAATTATGGCACTTACATACTGCCTTAAACCTCAATTTGCTGCATAGCAATGAGCTCTGCTAAAGAGGAACATGGAGGATTATAGATCTGGCAGTTTTGTCTAGTGCATAATGTACCTTGTATGAATTTACATACTAGGCCAGCTGTCTATTGATACCACTGACAGTTTCAGCTACCATGTAACTGAGAGATGAACTATTAGAGCACATGAACATTTGGAACAGAGTTACCAACAATGTAAACTGGACTAAAATGAGGAAATATACCATAGTGGTATATAAAAGTTATTTTTTAAACATATAGCAGGCCAAAGTAATACTCAGAACACAGAGGGAAGCGATTATATCATTGTTCTTAAACTGCTTGAATTAAGACACATCAGTTAGCAAGCCAAATTTAAACTGAGTTGCCTGTGTGCCATTCAAAAGGGGAGTATATTGCAATGAAATGCTCACCAGCGTATATGTCTGGTTTGCTTGACTGATGATGACGTTTATGAAAATGGCCTTTCATTGGCTATAGAGCTGTATTGATGAGACACTGTAGACTGAAGCTTTCACCAACTAAAGCAGAATAGCAATGTAGATTATTTTTTATGCTTCAAAATCAGAATATTGCATCAAATGCAGAACTATGTGTCAAAACCTAAGACAAAAGCCTTCCATTAGGCAAACAATGAAACAATGATTTAGTCAACAAATATTAAAAACAAACTTAACAAGGAAACAGTACCATACTGTTTTCAAGTGAAATAGTGCCTTGGGTGAGCTCCTATTTTGCCTTTGCTTAAGACAAGTCCTGTTACACAAACATATTCTGTAAATATTCCAAGTGGTAAAGCATCATTACTATACAATGAGTACAAATTACTTTTAGTGTGTTGGTTCTGATTCATTCAGGCTTATCTATATTTATATCTACATGTTTTCCTGTTGGTGTTATTCTAAACACATGAAGCATTTTGTATGTTTTAACAATTATTACCCTCACATTTGTAAATGGTTGGGTCTAAAAGTACATGCTGTGACACATCACTACTAACATCACTCAGTACCACATTTCATAGATTTTGCCATTGTTTGACAGCTATGGTGAAAATTAAGTAGCTATGTTAAGAAAAAACTCACATATAATGAAGTTAATTTGCATTACGATATTGTTGCCATGCTCAAAACCCTTACCTAAAGGAAGATAAGATTCATACTGTAAGAACTGCATCTTTGCTATTGGAAATCAGTTCACAAAATAGCACACATTCACTAATTATCAGCCCTGGTAAATACACACAATCCCTTTTTCTTTAAGTTCACTTGACAAAAGATCTAACAGAAAACATTCTAATAAGTTGAGTGACATGGATAAAAGCAATATTTGAATTGTAACTAAATGATAAATAAGCCTTTTGCATTTATAGGTTGATACACCCTAGATACTGCCATAGCTCAGCATCCTGCCCATATGTTATATTCAGTGATAGAGAAATGATAGTCAGCTTCAATAAAAAAATACTTTTTTGTTTTAAGTATCTGCAAGAAGAAAAAATGTTCGAAACACCTGCTCATCTCCTTCATCCACAAGAAGATACATGTGAACATTCACAGCTATAAAAACTAGGGAAATCCCCTCGCACACTTGCACACACAATATCCTTTGTTGCCTGAATCTCACATGAATCAAGGTATAAATCAATGAAATTAAATGAATAATTTCCATTGCTGAAATTGTTTCTTGGCCTCGTTATTTTGTCATGTCGTTTGTCAGCATGTATGCACTTACTTTTCATAAAACAACCCTATAATGAACATAGCACTTCTTAGAAAATATTCCGGAGAGGTAAATGAGACTGCTGTCTTTAAAGTGACTGATAGAGATTTTAGATAACTTAAGTTAGCTTTTAATTCCTGCAAAGTTATGACTTCCAGATGAAAACTATCAAGAAAAAAATTAAACAATACTGAAAAAAGGGACGGATGAAGAAGGTTTCAATTCAATTCATATACATTTGTATTTTGAAATGTTTTATTTTGTCTTCTAGTAATATAATTAGCCTGATAGGCTAACATTTTGTCTTCCACAGTGGTACACATGCTATTACAAGCCTTTGAAGCATCAGATTAGCTTTGAATATGTGCTTTCCTTGAAATACTTATAACATAAAAACTTATTAATACCTAGGTTTGCAACTACTACATACTTCTACCAACTACAATTTTGGGGAATAAAAACATTTTTTTTAGATCTGTTCTTATATTCCTTCTGAAAATCAAAGCTGGCAGTTAGTGTATGGGACTAAAACTCAGACAGTTAATGAGTTGCTCACTGTGTCAAGGGTGCAGGGTTTGAATCATTCTACCTTCATCAAACTACTACATAACCTTGAGAAAGTCAATCACCAGAAAATGCTTTGTAGCAATTCAAAATTTGGACTAGGTTCCTTAGTCTCCTGGATTGCATACCTAAAAATAAACAAAAATTAATGTTTTCACCAAGCTATCCAATATTTCAATCATTATATAAAGTCAGCAAAGCATTACTGAACTATTCAAGAATGTTCCTATTACTTAGCTCTGTGTAAGATAGGTTCTGTCTGATTACTCTCATGTTAAATCCTGAAAAACATCATTCTGATATAACCAGACTAAAAATGTATAATTCAACAAGGGATATCATTTTATATTGATAGAGTCATATGAGAGTCATAGTTAATATATAACAAATGTCATGTGAGAGGAACGACTTCAGTGTATGCTTACAGAGTTAATAATAATGTATAACAAGGGGTATTGAATGTATGAGGTATGCAAATTCACTGGATACTTACTCTATTTGGATAAGGATACTATCTAGTTATTTAGAATGTCACTGTTTGCAGATAACAAAAATATTTTTTTAACAAAATCTGTGTTTATATCTTTTTTACTCATCCCTGCACTTACTATGACTTGGGGCAAAGAATGCAGCTAGATCCCTCATAAGCAATGAATTATTTATGTCAGGACAGAACTCATTCTTTAGATGATTAAGTTATTATCAAAGAAGAGGCATTTGCTAACCAGAAAAAAGTTTTCATGGTAGATTTTTAAGAAGTACACATCTTGATCTATAATGTTGAAAATCTGAAAAACATTCAGTAGCAGAGATGTCTATGCCAGATACCTCTATTCCTCTCAACTGTACAGATTTTCACAGAATGTCCAGATTTTTGCCTCATACTTTTGGTACACTTTTCATAAAATTGTGGTTTTATAGTAACTCATTGGCAAATTATTGATGATTTAAGTCAGAAAATAATGACAGACATTTGAGTTTCAGACTTCATATCCTCAGAAAATTCATGCTAATGCAAAACCTGTTATTCTAGCTACTTCCTAAGCTTGTAACAGCAATATTTAAAATGTGTCCCTATTTTTGGGCCTTTGACCCCCCCCCCCCCATTTTATGGCTGTGTCCAGATTTATTGCTCTAAGAAGTTGAGAGGTATGCCTGGAACTCTATTGTTTTGGGAATGGAGTGTCAGTCAGGGACTCCTAAATAGTAATGAATTCAATGAGAGAAATTAATATGTTGAAAATATGCAATGTCTGGACAAATATAGATCGGTTACAGACTGCAAGAATATAAGGTAAAAGCTGCCTACCCATTCACAATAATGAATAAGAATGACAATGATATAGAGGATTATGAGTAGTTTATCAGTGCTAACTTACATGTTTGAAACATGGATGCCAAGAAATTCACATTGACAGCAAAGTTCAAAAGGTGAATCTTCGCATCCATGCCAAGAACACATAATATTAGATTAGCAATCAACAACCCATTCATAATGCATAGAGCTTTATCTGCTGCATGACAAGTTACAGTTAAAAAAAATGAAAAACTTTTAAGTGTTTACCCACTTTCAAAGCCATAAAATGCTTAGCGAGCACTTTCAGAAAGGTAATATAACACTGCTCCTTATGTTTTCACTCACCTTTAATGCCTCTCAACTGTCCTGATTTTCAAAGAATGTCCAGATTTTTATCTCATATGTTAGGTGTGTTCCTCATAAACTCCATGTTTTCACACAAATTACTGAGGATTGAAGACACTAAATAATGGCATGCATTTAGGTTTCAGACTTCGTATCATTCAGAAAATCAGACAAAAACACATCCTGTTATTCCTGTAATTTTCTAAGTTTAAAACAGAAAATCAGGAACATGTTATCAATATACAGCAAATCTTTTATTCTGCCACTGTCATTTGGACTAGTAGATTTTGCTGCCTAGCCTGAGACCTATCCTTAACAACACTAACAAATGTTAAGCACCCCCCCCCCCCAAAGTCAGGTCTTGCAACACTCTAACATTTAAATGACTTGCCTTTTTCCGAATATCAGGATGTGTACTTCTAAAAAATCTACCATCAAAACTATTTTCTGGTTAGCAAATGCCTTTTCTGGGATAATAACTTCTCCTACCTCACACAGACTTACTTTAGACTTAGTTTATTGAAGGAAAGTGATAAAATGAAAACAGAAGTTTAATTTAGGAGTGGTGCAAAGTACTAACAAAACTTGCTGAGGATGAGAGATTAAAGCTATCATGATATCATGATTCGGACTGATCAGCTTAGGAGCATCAGGCAATATGCTGACAATATATTGAGATGGTCTCTGTGGATGTATTAAGACCTGACTGTGAACCTAGTAATTTCATGACAGGAATGTATGGGGGTTACTTGTAATATGACATTGCTCAGTTTAATGGCATTTGTTTCTTTGTTAGGTTCTTTATTCATTTCAAAATTTGAGATAGGAGCAACAGACTTCAGTAGATGCAGAGGTTTTGTAAGGTAACTGAGCATTATTCTTTTTGAATGAGCTACTAAAGAATGAAGTAACCACTAGATTAGCTGTTTTATCACACGATGCTTAACATTTGGAAAACATTTGTCCTACAAAGGTAGCTGAATCTTTAGAAAATCATATAGTGCAGTAGAGCAATGTTCACTTCTACTAATTACTTTATCAGTGCTATTGAGGGAATAAAGAATAATAATCATGATTAATGATGACATTAATGTTTAAGTGGTAATATGTCACAGTGGCCAGCATGTATGGCAGCAGAATAGTTGGTATAGTTAGTCTGGTTTGTTCATGATTTGCTGGTCAAGTAGTGTGTGTTTGACAGACTGGGGATTAAGTCTAGTGGTATCATTGTGAAACCGGGTCTGACTGTCTCTGCTAAATGCATCTTTGTGTTACAACATCAGTGATTGCTGAAGTTATATTTGATGAGCCAATTACATCTGTTAACCATGGAGGTAGCAGTCATAGTCACTGTGAAAAAGTACTTTTATGCTACATTGTGGTGGGATTCAAACTACAGCAACTTTAAAAGTACAGCTAACTATGCGCAAAACTGTAGATATAAATTTATCGTAGTCTTGTTTCCGTATCATTCACAAAGCTAATTGCCTCTTATCATAATACCCCTGGCATACAACTAAGCACATACTCATTTCTGTTTTTCTGGGAATTGTATATACAGTGAGGACTTTTTATTACTAAATCCTGTATGCCCAGAGCTTTACTTTCTGGGCCACCACTGTAAAAGCAATCTACCCTACCTCCTATTCAGTGGGAAAAAAACAGACAGGATGCAAATACATTAACAAATTAGCATGTGCACACAAATACATTTCAACACACAGACTAAATGGTATGTTTTGTAAAGTGCATTATAATAAAACATTTTCATAAAAGGTAAGCTGCATTGAGATGAGCTCCAGATGTCCACCACCAAGATGTTCACAAACAATCAAGTTAGGGTAATTCTTATTACTATTAGGGAGGTAACAAGACAATAGCAGTACAGTTTGACAGACAGTAATAGCAGAGATCCACTTTGCTGTATGTTGATAGATCTTTGGCTTTTACATTGGAAAATGTTGAGGTTTTAGAGGCTAGGATTATTTCAAGCTTAAGCCAAACTTCTGTTATTCAGTTATGCAGAAAATTCTTGTGGCTGCCATGTTTCAAACAGAAGATATTTATTTTAACATTTGTTGAGCTGATGATGGCTAATTGAAACTTCTTGTTATTTTTATTTGCATGCATCCTGCTTCATTTGAGTATTAACATGTTTCATGGGCAATAAAGTATATGAGAAGGCAATATAATACTTTATGGACAGTGATATAAAAGGAATTTATATAAGAAAGAAGGAAGAGGAGTGGTAAACATAGAATCAGAAGAAAACTTTGCTAATATTGATTGTAATATTTAAGATGTATATGTAAGAATGGAACTAGGATAAGAAACGGTAAGGATTACAATTAGCCATGTACTTTATATTGTGGTGTAAAGTACTGAAAATTCATTGATTTCATGGCAAGTGAGTGTGAGTGAGAAGGTGTATTAAAAGCAACAAATTAGGCTATACTGTATAATTATAACAGTGTTAACTCCCCAAAGGATTCTTTCAAATGAAGATGGTAAGTTTGGAATCCAGTAACTACACCTAAAGGCAATCACTAAGCATTGTGGGAAAGCCAACACCACACATCTTTCTGACACTGTTCCAGGGCAAATGGAAGCAAGGAAATAACAAGGCAAGAAGAAAAACAGACCTCAATATCACTATGAAACTACCAGTGGCCAACAACAAATGATAAAACAAATCAGAAATCATCATCCCGAGTTCAGGTCATCTAAACACATGTTGCTAAGAAAATAGACTGAAGACAAAATGAACACTAAATATTAGCTTGATCATTAAAGAGAAGCAGACTAAACATTGCAGTGGGGATATAATGAAATAGCAACTTAACTTCCTTAATGCAAACAGTTAATTTTTGGAGCACATATGATGCAGTCTGTAATATAATTACAAAAATACTATTTATGATTACATATATCAACAGGCAGTTAAAATTAAAATTTATAATTTTATATTTAGGGTGGCACAGTAGCACAGTAGATTGCATTGTCACCTTACAGTAAGATTTCTTCTGGTTCAGTTCTCACTTGGGGTGCCTTCTGTGTGGAGTCTGCATGTCCTCCTTGTGTTTGAGTGGGTTTCCTCTGGGTGTTCCATTTTCCTCCAAATTCCAAAGACATGCAGTCGGTGGATTGGACACACTAAATTTGCCATAGTGATATGAAAGAACAGCTGTGTCAGGGCTAGTCTTCCCATGCTGTGATCCTTTACTCTAGGTGACTGTCACTACTGAAGTGGCACCCCAACCCTAAGCGCAAAAATGAGAAAAGGGGTTGGGGACAGATGGATGAATTGATCTAAATTTATAGCTCCTGCTGTATTGTAGTGTACCAGACTTAATGGTAGAGTCACAAAATCAAAAAATGTTGCTTCATATAGAATCTAGAAAGTAATTCAAAAACACAGGATAATCAAAAAGCAGCATCTTTGTAGACAAGGACATGCACATGTGTGGAGGTGCAAATTAAGAAGTACCATCTTCCAGTATCAGACAATCAATGGATTACCAATCTTCACTGCAGGCATGCCTGCAGGAAATCTTTCAGCCTGAAGTGCATTATTTGCACCTAATGAAACTTTGCCCAATATGTGAAATGTAATCCTTACATAGGTAGCTCATAGAAAGCCCCACTCACAAACAAATAAATAAGCCAGAAGAAAAGTGGTGCTTTAGAAACATTTTTCATACATATCAAAGTTAAAAAATATAACAAGGGACAGCAATTTCATTAAATTGTATTGGTAAGCTGGAATGCTCTGTGGTCAAATGACCGTAAATGGTCAAATCCTATATGCACACATACACTCTATACAAGTGAGTGTGAGTTAATAATATGCCCACACCTTTGGCACATGTAAATGAGTTCATTAATGGATGCTACATTTCACAGCTTTTATGGGCCTCAGATTTTCAAAAACATCAACAGATAACAACTATAATCTAAAATATTGGCACTGACATTTCTTAAACTTTGTTTGCATTCCTTTTTAGCAAAATGATATGTTAATTACACAAAATGTCATGCATGGCCTATTCCTTTCAAACACTCACACACTGAAAGCATTCCTGTGCCCTATCTAAATAACCCTTTTCCCAGCTCACACAGATGCACAGTCTCATATAGTGACAGCTGTATGAGCCTGCCATTTTTGAAGTAGTCCCTAAAAAAATACAGTTTCATACTGCTGCTTTCTTAATCCTCTTATAGAGAAGCTTAACTGCACACATTGTATTCCTGTCACATAACTCAGCATTGCTAAAACAGTACGGATTGCTGATGTGCTACTAAAAATGAGAAATGTTTCATATGTGCAGGGAAGAGAATTTTTTTCGTTTTTGTCGTGTGATTCTATTGCAATGACTATCCAAGAAGCAGAGCTATCGAGATGGCTACTAAACCAGAAGTGAGACAAGCCTGTTTGAATACAGTTGCAGAGATATTCTGGTGCTTGCTTTCTGATTATCTGTACCTGCTAGATAACACTGCTCTTTTTTAAGTGCTTTTCACGGTTCATTTTAAACAAGCAAAAAGGCTATACTAGTAGTTTCATTTTACCATTTACAACTGAAAGGTGCTTTCTTGAAGCATATTATGTTATGGTTCAATCGACCAAATTAGAAACAGCTAAATGTTTCAGGAAACTTATGGCAGGATGAGAAGATTTAGCAAGGGATGTTTTTTTTCTCATTCATACCTCCTAGATCTCGTTGCTGCCAGCCATCTCACATTTCACAAATAATCTCACCGTATGTCTGAACTTCTGGCAAAGTATTTCCCATGCTGAACCTTGAGTTCTGCTCTTTGTTGTCTCATCCCCTATTAATAAAGTTTTATTTTAAAAGGAATAGAAACATGAAGATATGGTATAAAAAGTTGCTAGACTAACATTTACGATAACAATACTGCTTTAAGACTTACTGACTTTAGTCAAACTGTTTCAAGCATGATTTTGTAGTTCTCAGATTCATGAGACCTGTCTGAATTGATCTGATTCAGTTATCTCAACCTCTTAGCACAAGAAATCTGGACCAAGCTAAAAATGTTGGAGGAACAAAGTCTGAAAAATAAGGACAAAGTTTAACTATTGATCTTATAAACTTATAAAGTTGCTAGAATGAAAGCTTTTCTGTTACCATACATTTTTTGAAAGATCTGAAGTCTGAAACTAAAAAATCTATAATTATTTATTAAATTCAGTCTTCATTGATTTGTCAGAAAAAAACACTCATTTTGTGAGAAACAGACCAAAAATATGAGGAAAAATCTAGACATTCTATGAAAATGTGGGCAGCTGAGAACTATGCCTGCTGGATATCAGATTCAACAAAGTTTTAAAAGTTATATTTTTCTGTTAAAGAGTTTTGTCTCCCCATGTTCCTGACACAATGGAAGAGCTTGTGCCCCCTCTCTCTCTCTCTCTCTCTCTCTCTCTCTCTCTCTATATATATATATATATATATATATATATATATATGGATCACCTACAGAACACCGACAGCCCAAAACACCATCACCCATATGGCCGACGCCATATGGTCATCACTCACAATATCGACAGTGCCAGAACTTCACAAAAAAGGAAAAGAAAATTTCCTTTTTTGTGCTAGCAGGGGGGCTCCACCCCCCCCACAACCCCCGTACCTTTAATATACCAACTCCGAGATCGCACTACAGTGCAAGAATGGAAATTTTTCCATTCCATACTATTGAGAGTCATGGCTTTGCCATTGCTGTCATGGCTTAGTGGTTTAGTACCTTGACTCTAGAGAGATAGTGTTTCCTGTTGTTGATATTCTGAACGTCGACCATATGGCTTCGGCCATATGGGTGTCAGCATTGTGAGCTGTCATCGTTCTGTATGGGACCTATATATATATATATATATATATATATATATATATATATATATATATATATAGGGTCTATATTAGAACATCGAAGTTTCAAAACTTCAAATGTTCTAATATCGACCCCTGTTCAGCGAAAGCTGAAAATATCAAATCAACAGAAAACCAAATTTTTTCCTAGGGAAAGAATTTGGTTGTCCTTTTCTGTTGCTTTGGTATTTTCAGCACTTTGGTGGAAAGTTACAGGTCAGGTTCAGGTAAGTGTGCGATTGAGTGTGGGTTAGGTTAGTTAGGGTTAGGGTGCGGGTTAGGTATGTCTGTGATTGTGTGGACATGAGGGTTAGAGTGGGTTAGGTGAGTTAGGGTTAGGGTGCGGTTTAGGTATGTGTGTGATTGTGTGGACATGAGGGTTAGGGCGGGTTAGGTGAGTTAGGGTTAGGGCGAGGATCAGGTAAGTGTGCGATTGTGTGGACATGAGGGTTAGGGTGGGGTAGGTGAGTTAGGGTTAGGGCACGTGGGAGGTGAGTGTGCGATAGTGACAGACCTTAGGGTTAGGGTTTGGGTTTAGGTAAGTGGATAGTTAGTGGTGTGTGTATAGTTTAGTGTAGGGTAGGTGAAAGATTTTAGGTGTATGTGTGTGGATTGCTGTTTGTTTGGTGTGCTTCTGTTGTGTGTATGTGTTTTGGAATAGCAGATTTTTTTCCCTAGGAAAAAATTCGCTATTCTGTATGTTTAATGTTTTCAGCTTTCGCTGAATAGGGGTCGATATTAGAACACTGGAAGTTCTGAAACTTCAATGTTCTAATATAGACCCTTTAGATATGTATATATATATATATATATATATATATATATATATATACATTTATAAATATATATATATATATATATATATATATATATATATATATATATTTATGTGTGTGTGTGTGTGTGTGTGTGTGTGTGTGTGTGTGTGTGTGTGTGTGCGTGTGTGAGAGTGTGTTTCTGTGTAATACCAAAGATGGCAAGTCTTGGGGTGAGTTACACATTTGCTCTGTTGAGAAACTAAACATAGTCAGATCATACAAATACTCTATTGCTGTAAGATCTCTATAGCTCTCATTGACAGTTCATTACTGCTATCCTCTGTATTGTACTGAGCATGCTTAGAGAGGGAATTCACTAAATTTTCACATGTATTCTTTTACCCTTACCATCTTGCTGCTTCAATCATTGCCAGAAGCAACTAATTTAAATATTGCATTCAAACTGGTTACTTTTAGTAGCATAAGGTTTTGCTTATGGACAAGCCACACCAACATCGAAGAAAGGTTTCTTGTCAATCTTTGTAGTGAACTAACATGTTTTATAAAATTGGAACATATGTATCATCAATTACATTCCTCTGGGCAACTGTTAAGTTTTTGACAATGAAAACATATAATTGTATTAATGCTTGGAGTGTAATGAAGAATTCAAGTATGAGAATCATGGGCAGTCTGTGTCATTATGCACAGTACTCATCATAGTGCAATAATAGATGATCATGGGCTGTCTGTGTCATTATGCACAGTACTCACCATAGTGCAATAATGGATGATCATGGGCAGTCTGTGTCATTATGCACAGTACTCACCATAGTGCAATAATGGAAGATCATGGGCAGTCTGTGTCATTACGCACAGTACTCACCATAGTGCAATAATGGATGATCATGGGCAGTCTGTGTCATTATGCACAGTACTCATCATAGTGCAATAATGGATGATCATGGGCAGTCTGTGTCATTATGCACAGTACTCACCATAGTGCAATAATGGATGATCATGGGCAGTCTGTGTCATTATGCACAGTACTCACCATAGTGCATTAATGGATGATCATGGGCAGTCTGTGTCATTATGCACTGTACTCATCATAGTGCAATAATGGATGATCATGGGCAGTCTGTGTCATTATGTACAGTACTCACCATAGTGCAATAATGGATGATCATGGGCAGTCTGTGTCATTATGCACAGTACTCACCATAGTGCAATAATGGATGATCATGGACAATCTGTGTCATTATGCATAGTACTCACCATACTGCAATAGTGGAGGATCATGGACAGTCTGTGTCATTATGCAGAGTACTCACCATAGTGCAATAATGGATGATCATGGGCAGGTTGTGTCATTATGTACAGTACTCACCATACTGCAGTAAGGGAGGATCATGGAGAGGCTGTGTCATTATGTACAGTACTCAGCATACTGCAATAGTGGAGGATCATGGACAGTCTGTGTCATTATGCACAGCACTCACCATAATGCAGTAATGGAGGATCATGGACAATCTGTGTCATTATGCATAGTACTCACCATACTGCAATAGTGGAGGATCATGGACAGTCTGTGTCATTATGCACAGTGGTCACCATACTGCAGTAATGGAGGATCATGGACAGTCTGTGTCACTATGCACAGTACTCACTGTAGTGAGTAATGGAGGATTATGGACAGTTGGTGTCATTATGCACAGTACTTACCATACTGCAGTGATGGAGGACACAGGAAGAACAAAGCTATTAAACACAGTCACTTTCCAATATGTTACTTAGGTTTCTGATGCAGAAGACAGGGAAATGACAGATGCTACTTTTAAGACAGAAGATGCAGCAAGATACTTGCAGGAGATTTGAAAGTAAGCAGCAATTAAACAATTGCATATTTATGGGCTGTGCAGACATGCAATAACTGAGACGTTTAGCATCTTTATATAATGTGCTGTGGTACAAAAGCAGGAAATGAGTATGTAATGTGCTTATATAGTGATTTGTATTTCTATATTTATTGTTCATGGAGTTGGACTACTCAGATGAATGTCCTCATCTGCTTTAGTCTTTTAAAAGGACCTGGAAACCAATGAAGGAAGTATTGTCATTATGTAAAACAAAAAAAGAATGGGCTAACCTTAATGGAAACATATTGTGCTTTTTCAACATTCCTTTTGGTACTGCACATGGAGAGTAGGGTAGTTAGTGCTGCTAGCAAAACTGCATTAAATGGGAAGTAACACTTCTAAATTTGTTAAACTATCATTTTCAGTTCAGGAAATGTATAGCATATGTTTTTTTATGTGCAAACTACTAGTAAAATAACCAGGATACATATTTGCTAATCACAAGTTTGAAGTAACCCAAGATATAAAACAAGGTTTAGATTCTTGGGAGTGTTTTTTATTTTAGTGCAGTGGGGTGGCAATTTAGCTAAGTGGTACATGAAGGTATTCAGAGATGCATGTACTCAAAGGTTGTAGCATAAATACATGAAGATATTCAGAGATGCATTACTCAAAGGTTGCAGTGTATATACACATGGGGTATAGATATATATGTGTGTATATATATGTATATATATATATATATATATATATATATATATATATATATATCTATATATATATATATATATATATATATATATATATGTGTGTGTGTATGTATGGATCTACTTTTAAATCACAAATCCCACAACACCGAATGTCATATCGCTGAAACAAACATAACAAATACTAAGAATCCTGAAAGGCAGATTTTTCTCAGAGCAAGTAAACACTTGTCCAAAACATACTGTAACCACACATGTAAAACCACCTAGGTGGGGGACTATGTCCGCCACACCTCCCAATGTGGGGGGGCTGCACCCCCACACACCCCCTAACTATATATAGCAACTCTGGGATCGCACTACAGTGGGTAAAAGGACATATTTCCCCACATTGGGCCCTTTGCGATTCTAAGCTTTTGTTATTTTTGTTCTGCCAATACGACGTTTGGTGTTGTGGGATTCATTGAAGAACCAACTAGAATAGATGAGAAAACAAAGAATGAATCCATACTGGACTGGACACTAACCAACTATCCCAAACAAAACTATACAGAAGGCTGTCTCCCAGATGACCTTAGTAATCATCTCCCCACCTTCCTACTCCACAAACACTCCAATCACCCCAAACCAGTAGTCTACAAATTCATACGAGATGACCATAACCTTACCCCACAATACCTAAATACTGTCCTAAGCCACTGCAACTGGGAACCACTACGGACATGAGTTAGACTGGCAGTAGACTACTTCAATACTACTTTCTCTAACATCCTTAGCAGTCTAGCTCCCAGCAGACAGATCAGAGTTAAAGCCAACTATGCACCCTGGCTAAAAAGGGACACCAGAGCCTTACTAAAAGCTAGAGATAAAGCCTGGAAAATCTGGAAAACTGACAAAACCCCTAGCTCCAGGCAATACTATCAACAGCTTAGAAACAAGGCCAAGTCTGAATCCAAAATAAACAAACAAAATTATTTTCTTAGCGGCCAAAGGAAATATTCATATAATCCACAAAAATTCTGGCATGCTATTAACTCCCTACTAAAGCTAGGCAAAACCACTACTCCAGCACCCACCTCTACTAACAATACCCTAGACATAGTTTCTCAATATAATAACCATTTTACTAAATCCATCTTAGCCCTATCCAGTCAAATAACCAAAAACAGTCTACCTCAATCACATCAATGTGCCGCACAATCACAGCCCTTAAGGCGAAATAACATACCTAACACACTAGTAATAGGTGACTCTATAGTCAGGTACACTGACATCCCACTCACTAGGCTGGAAAAGGAGAAGATTACTGTTAGCTGCCTGTCGGGAGCCAGAATCCGCTACATAACACAAGCACTCAGGTCACTCCAGAAAAAGTACAAATGTGACTCTGTCATTGTTCATGTTGGTGTGAATGTCCTGAGACGTACCTCCCTGGACTACATGAAAAGAGACATGGAAGAGCTCTCTGATCATGCAGCCCAGGTGGGTATGACCCTGACCCTGAGTAGCATCATGTCCTCACCAAGAATGATACCTCAGTATAAACAAAAGTTGATCAATTTCAACAATTGGCTAAGTTTCTGGGGTCATTCAAAGGGGATCCAGTGTCTGTCAGCCTGGGACGACATGCTCAACAAGCCACGTTGCTTCGTAAGAGATGGCTTGCACCTGTCATCCCTAGGCTTTCAAATACTGGCCAAGGCTGTTGTGCCCTAATAGTGCCTTTTTTAGCCAAGGCTCAAAAGTCAAACCCACCTCCATAAACAGCACAAATAAAAAAATGAGGGTTATGCTACTCAACGCCAGGAGTTTAAATCTCATAATGCATGTGCTCGAAGCACTCCTCAGTATGGAGAACGTTGACATCTGTGCAGTAACTGAAACCTGGTGCAAGGCTCCAGAGAGCACTCCAGCACTACCGGGCTACAACTCATACCACATATTTCGGCCAAAGAACACGGACCGAAACACAAAAGGAGGGGGTGTATCCATATTAGTCAAGGATACCAACGCCTCCAGGTTAGTGGCGCAGCATGATACCTCTGAGGTCATCCATGTGCAACTAACATCGGGCAAATCTGCAGTGCAAATTGTGGCCTGCTACAGATCACCCTCCATGACCCAGGACCAACACTCTGCCTTTCTAGAGACATTGGAAAACATGAAGGTCCTACCGAACACCTTGATATTGGGCGATTTCAATTACCCTACCATTAACTGGGAAAACTACTGGAGTACAAACGCCTAGGCTCAGCGCTTCCTGGAATTTATCAACTCAAATGCCCTGGATCAGCTGGTAAACTCCCCTACCAGAGGTGAAAGCATATTGGACCTGGTCATCACCAACATGGGCGACAGGTGTTCCGCACCGGAGGTCAACCTGTCACTGGTTAGATCAGACCATAAACTAATCACTCTGGATGTCCACACCCCACCACCACAGCCAACCAAGGAAACCACAATGAAAAACTTTTCTAAAGCAAACTTCACCTTACTTAAGACAGAGGTGGTAAGTTTCTCAGCCCACACGCTAAAGGATAATGCTGCCCAAGATGCAGAAACCTTTACAAATGCACTCTATGAGCACCTACAAGGATGCATGGATCATGCCATCACTAGCAAACTCAAGACTCACTCCCCTAAGAGAAGGAAACCAGTCTGGTGGACCCCTGCCATAAACAAGTTATACAATAAAAGGAGGAAACTTGTTCAGAAAAAAAGCAAATCCCAAGAAGGAAAGACATCCCTGATCAGTATCAGTAAGAAACTAAGGTCCCTCATAAAATCATCCAAGGCTAACTTTGAAAGAAAAATAGCCAAGGATTCAAAAGATAACCACAAAGCCTTCTTTAGCTATGTCAAGAATCTAAGTGGCAACTCGCAGATATGCTCTGAGCTAGCACAAAATATACTGAACCTACTGATATTGCCAACATCCTGGCAGATAGATTCAGTGCAAACATCACCCCTCTCACCTCCAAAAGGGCCCACAACAATACCAGAAAAGTATAGTGTCCCAAAAATCATAGACGCACAGGTGAAAACAGCCCTTTCAAAAACCAAAAACACAGTGTCAATGGGGCCAGATGGTGTCCCAGGATGCGTCTTGCACGAACTACAGAACGAACTAACCCCCCACCTAAACATGCTGTTCAACCTCAGCCTCTCCACAGGATACGTGCTCATAGGATGGCACACAGCAATGGTTATTCCACTCCACAAAGGAGGGGCCACAACTGACCCTGGTAACTATCACCCCATAAGCATGACTTGCCTGTTCTGCAAGGCTATGGAGCGCATCATCATGGAACTCATTAACAAAGACATTGGAAACCTCCAAACACTTGACCCAACCCAGTTCGGCTTTGTTAAGGGCAGATCATGCCTACTAAACCTGGTTTACTTCTTTGAGACAGTCACCAAGGCCATAGAAGAGGGAAAGGTGGTTCACACAGCCTACCTTGACCTCGCCAAGGTGTTCAACACCATTCCTCACTCAGGTATTAAAGAAAAACTCACCAGCCTGAACATAAACCCCCTACGTCACAAGATGGGTTACCAACTGGCTTACAGACAGAACTCACGCGGTAAGAATATCCAGGTCCGACTCCAAACCAGTCACAAGTGGTGTCCCACAAGGCTCAGTCCTGGGACCCCTACTGTTCAGCATATACTTCTCAGAAGTACAGGAAAACACAGGAGGACTATGGCTAACCAAGTTTGCCGATGTCTGCAAACTGGAAGCCATAATTGACTCTCCAGCTGACACTGACATCCTCCAAAAAGGCCTTACTGAGACGGATACCTGGTGTCAAAGTCATGGCCTCAAGCTAAATGCCAAAAAATGCATAGTCATCCCATTTGGGAAAACAAAACACCCATGAATTACCACATAGGTGGCAGCCCCCTTAATACAGAAGAGGTAATAAGAGATCTGGGAACCCAAGTAGATAGTAATCTCTCCTTTGACAATCATATGGCCAAAGTAGTTAGGAAATCCTTCTATGTGGCCCATCTAATTACTAAAGGGTTCGCATCTAGAAATAAAGAGCTTATAGTGCCCTTCTACTCATCACTCATCAGACCCATCATAGAGTACAATGCCTCATTTGGGATGTACCTCACAAGACACTTCCAACAGCTGGAAAGACCACAGAAGTACCTCACCAAGAGGAATACTGACCTCAAACATATGTCCTATGCAGACCGACTGAAAAATCTCTGGCTGTACTCAGTGGCATATCGCTTACTCAGAGGTTATCTCTGCCTGACTTACAAAGCCATGTCCAACTCAGAATTGATGGACATGGTCCACCTAAAGAAATCCAAGTCACTGTGAGCCATGCCTTCTAGTGAGCTAAACCTTGCCACAACAATAAATAGAACATGCTGGAGGGATAGATTCTTTTCATAGAGACTCCCCATGCTTAGGAACAAAATACCTAACTACATTAGGCAGAGCCCCTCACTAACACTATTCAAAAAAAACATTGACGAGTGGATGGGTAACAGAAAATACACTCCTGGGATCACTTCAATTGGCTCTGCTTGACAGAGGCTCAGTTAATTAATCAATGGGGCGGCGGAAGCCAACACACTCTGGCTAGGCTTATAATTGCCCTTGGGCAGATAGCCTAGTACCTACCTATGAACCTATGAACCTATGAACAGCCTAACCTATCCCACATCACCCCCTCTTTCAGCCTATCACCAGTGCCCACCTCAACTATCAAAAAACTCCTCCTAAAACTAAAGCCAACCACACAGGCAGTTGATAACATACCTGCTGCATAACTAAAATGGCTAGTGACTCCCTATCATATCCTGCCTCCATCCTAATTAACAGCTCCATACTAGAATCCTACATACCCAAACTTTGGAAAGTATCTTACATCATTCCTCTCCATAAAGGAGGTAATTCTTACGAATTCTCCAACTACCAACCTATTGCCGTCCTTTGCACCTTATCTAAAATTCTTGAGAAATGCATCCACTTGCAAGTGATGACATTTCTTAACACACAATCTACTATCTGCCACACAACACGGTTTTTGTCCACATCACAGCACTACCACAGCCCTTCTATCCTTCACTAATCATATAATCCTTCACAGGAATGATAACAAATATGTATCAGCCATTTTCCTAGACCTCTCAAAAGCATTTGATATGGTCTCCCACTCTATTCTACTAGACTCACCAACATCATCATCCTTCACCTCCTCTATTATAGCCTGGTTCAGAAGCTACCTATCTGACAGGCAGCCATTAGTCCAGTGGAAAGGAACTCTGTCTACACAACTTCAAGCAACCATAGGAGTCCCACAGGGCTCTATACTGGGCCCACTGTTATTCTCTATTTTCACAAATAACCTCAATAGCTCTACACAATATGCCACACTCTTACAATATGCGGATGATCTGCTCCACCTCATCTCCCACCACCCTACATACACTCACTCAAGATACATTTAACTCAGTAGAAAAATGGATATCAGGTATCCAACTAATTCTAAATCCCAAAAAGGCAATTGCTACTATTTACCCCTAATTGATAAAAAAACCCTCTCCTTTACCAAAACACCTAAGGATGGCACCACCATCTCCCCTTCTAACCACACCAAATGTCTGTGCATTGAAAAAGACAATAATCTCCACTTTGATGTTCACATCTCACATAACATAAAACTAGTACACAAAAAACTAGGCTCCCTATACAGGCATAAGTCCTTTCTCTCACAAAAAGCAAGAGTCACTCTTGCACAAAGCCACTTCTTCTCAACTCTATTATACGCCGCACCAATCTTTACCCAAATCAGACAATGTGACATAGACAAACTAGAATCATGCTACAATTAAATAGCCAAGTTTGCAACTAACTCAACCTATAGAACCCATCACTGTGCTGCGCTAAAAGAATTAAAATGGCTTGAGCTACCACAGCAACTTAACTATCACCAGCTGGGCACAGTCTACAATATTCTCAAATATTCTGAAAAAAAAACCCTCATTATCCAACCTACTTACTGTCTATACTGCAAACCAGTACCTAAGATCCAGTGAAAAGTCTCTCCTCTCCATCACCAAGGCTAACAATAATGCAGGGAAAGGGCTCTACTCCCACACCATTGCCAGAAATTGGAACTCTCTTTCCCTATTTGTGTACACTGCCCCCTCCACATCCATATTGAAAAACTCCCTCAAATCGCACCTTCTTAGTACCTGGTTATGCCATTGTATCACATAACCCTAACCATACTACTATTAACTCCCCAAACTCCTCTCTGATCACATGCTGGATCTCTGATCCCCTGTAGGCTTGGTCATCTGAAAGGGTAATTTTAACTGTGGAATCTTACTTGATATATTTTCTTCTCTTACCAATGTATAACTGACATTGTCTTTTTACCTGTGTTCTATATCTTCTTTTACCTGGAGTGTTTTATTAATTTCTTGTTATAATACTATGCTCAGCATACATGATGTAACTTGTTTTGTGTATTATGCTGGATGTACTGTATTTGTATAACTTGATGCCAGAGCTTTTCTTCCCGGGACTCCGCTGAAAATGGACCTGGTCCAGTCAGAATTTCCCGGTTAACAAATGTAAAATAATAAAAAAAAAAATATATATATATATATATATATATATATATATATATATATATAGATATATATATATATATATATATCTAGATATATATATATATATATATATATATATATATATATATATATATATATATATATGTGTGTGTGTGTGTGTGTGTGTGTGTGTGTGTGTGTGTGTACATGCACAGAAAATACTCCAGGTAATCCAGGTGCAGTTAATAATTGACAGACCCCTATTCAAATCATAGCTAGCTACAGGCTTCCAACTCTGATTCAAGATGCCCACTCCTCCTATCTGGATCTCTTTGAATCTTTCAAGATTCAACCCTTTACCTTGTTCCTGGTTGACTTTAACTATCCAGCCATAGATTGGAATAAATACTCATGCCAAAATATAAATGCCCAGAGATTCCTTGATTTCATCAATGCAAATGCCTTGGACCAGTTGGTTGACATCCCCACAAGAGGTGAAATATCTTGGACTTGGTATTAACCGACATAAGTAACCACTGCAGCATCCCTACAGTGTCATCATCCCTGTTAAGATCCGACCACAACGCAGTCATTTTGAAGTCACCATCTCCCCTGCCCCCCCCCCCCCCCCAGATAGTGTCAAACAAAAAAATTCTCCAAAGCTGATTACAACCTCTTGACGGAAGGTATAAACAGCTTCACAGCCCTCACCCCCTCCACAGATACTGGCACATATGTCTAAACTTACACCAAAGTACTGTATGAGCATTTATATAGCTGCATAGAATCAGGAATACCAGACAGGACGAAATCCTCCTCCTCAAGGAAGAGTAAATCTATCTGGTGGATATCTACAATAAATGTTGTTGTCTTTCGGCTTTTCCCGGTTATGGGTCGCCACAGCGGAACTCCGGTCCACTAATGATTGGCAGTAGATTTTCACGAACGCCGAGGTGCCAGCTCAAAGTTCAACCTTCAACGAAGGCATGCCCATTTACGCATGTCTTTCGAACGCCCACCCAACCGCGGGGAGGACATGCAGACTCCACACAGAAGGCACTCCCCGCACTCCAGCAGAGAATCCAACTGGAGAACCTCTTGCTGTGAGGCAACAATGCTACCGCTGCACCACCGCAGACATCTACAATAAATAAACTCTATAATAAAAGGAAAAAATTGCTGTTCAGGACCAAGAAGGAGCAGGTGTCTAATTGGAAACAATCTCTCCTTAGCCTGAACAAGCAAATAACAGCACTAATGAAATCCTCCAAAGCAAACTTTGAGTCCAAATTGGCCACATCTACTAAAGACAACCATAAGGCTTTTTCATATATGTCCACAATCTCAAGGGAAGTACCCAGATCTGCTCAGAACTGGTGGTCAAGGGCACCACATAAACAAACCATGTAGATATAGCCAACCTGTTGGGAGACAGGTTTAGTGAAAACTTCACTCCTCTCTCCTCCCCATCAGTAAAACAGGACATCCCCAGTATCTACCCACTTCCCTTATCTGTAGGGAGCAAGTCTTCACTGGCCTCTCAAAGGGAAAAAATACAGCCTCCATGGGACCTGATAACATCTCAGGCTGCATCCTACATGAACTCAGGCAGGAACTTGCAGCACCATTAGGCACCTTATTCAACCAAAGCCTGAGTACCGGCTTCATCCCAGCCAAGTGGAGGACAGCTACTGTCATCCCTTTGCACAAAGGTGGAGTGTCCGCCCATCCAGGAAATTATAGACCCATTAGCCTAACTTGCCTGATATGCAAGGACATGGAGTGGCTTATCATGGAATTCATTAACAAGGACATTGGCAACCTCCAGACGCTTGATCCAACACAGTTTGGTTTTGTCAAGGGGAGGTCATGCCTGTTAAATTTGGTTGACTTCTTTGAGACAGTCACCAAGGCCACAGACGAGGGGAAGATGGGGCACACTGTGTACCTTCACCTGGCCAAGGCCTTTGATACTATTCCCCATTCAGGTGTAATAGATAAACTCTCTCAACTAGGCATCAATCCATATGTTACCAGATGGGTAGCAAACTGGCTTACTGATAGAACCCATCTAGTTAAAATAGGGGAAGCCACCTCAAGTAGTAGACCCATAACAAGCGGTGAACCCAGGGATCGGTCTTGGGGCCTCTGCTGTTTGGGATATACTTCTCACAGGTGCAGGCCAAATCTAGTGGGCTATGGCTGATCAAGTTTTCAGATGACTGCAAGCTAGGTGCTGTCGTCAGTTCCCATAGTGATGTGGACATCCTCCAAGAGGGTCTCACCCAAACAAATGACTGGTGTCAGAAACATGGCCTCAAACTGAATGCCAAAAAATGAATCATCATCCCTTTTGGGGAGAATGAGGTCCCCACAAATGATCACATCGATAGTAAGACACTAAGCATGCAATCGGTCATGAGGGACTTGGAAACCCAGGTTAATAGCAAACTGACTTTTGACCACCATATTGCCTCCATTGTATGGAAAGCTTTTTACATGACCCACCTCATTAGTAAGGGTATGGAACAAGGTGGTCATAACATCCCTGTATTCTTCCCTTATAAGACTGATTATTGAATACAATGCCCCTTTCGGCATGTACCTCGCAAAGCACATCCAGCAGCTGGACAGACCACAGAGATTATTCTCCTGGAGAATCCAGGGCCTCAGACATCTACCTTACATAGATAGGCTAAAAGCCCTGTCCCTCTACTCAGTCTCCTGCAAACTCCTCAGAGGTGACCTCTGTCTGGCATACAAAGCAATCTCAGTCCCCGCCCTGATGGGACTGCTGCATATCTGCAAGTCAAGCTCCACTCGAGTAACCCGCATGCGACACCTCAACCTGGTCTGTGACATCAATAGGACTTGTTGGCTGGACAGATTTGTGTCCCAGAGACTCCCCCTTTTGTGGAATAGACTCCCGCTCCACATAAAGCAGAGTACCTCATTAAACCTTTTTAAGTGCAACCTGGATAATTGGACAGAGAACAGAAATTACACCCCTGGGATTCCACCTATGTCCCTGCTGGACAGTGGCATAGGGTACTGACTTGTTGGAACATGGGCTAAATTCTTGGCTAGGCTTGTAAGGGCCTCAGGACCAATAGCCTAGTAACTTCCTATGATCCTATGATCTTACATAGGGTGAGTAGCATTATTAACTCCATCAGCCATTGTGTGATTCCATTCTTATAACAAAGATATAACAGTCAAGGGTGCTTCTTTCTGGGAGTAAATCTTTCACATTTGAGATGTTACTGTTGTGGTGTGCAGACTGTTTACGCTTTCTGATTGGACAAAAAAAGAATATATATTACTAATAATGACTATAACTCCACGTAAAACCTCATAAAAGATAACAAGTTGAAGTGCTTACCTTAACTGTAACAGTCAGTGACTTAACAGCTAGCACATTTGTCTTTTGTGCTGGAAGATTAGAAGGCTATGGGTTTTATTCCCACATCAGGTACATGGACTCATTTTCCAATACTGGCACTATAGTGCAGCATAATGTGGGTGCTACACTCCTTAGTGTACCATCCTTTGGATGAGATGGTAAGCTGAGGTTCCATCTCCGTGAGTCGGTGGTATCTCAGGTGAATGTAAAAGGTCTAATTGAATTTACTGAAGAAAGAGTAAGGAAAGTTCCTTTGTGCACAGACAAAATTTCCCCAGTCAGTGAATACTACTTCAGGTATCCCTTGAAAAAAGCACACTCACCTAGTGAGACTAACCCCACAAAAAAGATCAGCAAGACACATTAAATGCATCAGCAATACTGTAGCAGTTTTTCAGTGGGATCACTTCATATAATTAGCCCCAGAGTAAGAAAATCAACCTGTCAGACTCAAGTAATTCTTTACAGAAAAAATACCTATACATCATGGGTCTTATTTGTGAGAGGCTTCAGCACCCTGAAAAAGTATCAACACTTTCTAAATCATTTTTTATGCGTGAGGGAAAAAATAAAAGGCAGCCATTATGTGGCCAGTAATTTTAACACATGCATGTGAAAATATTGTACTTTTACAGAAACTAAGGTGAGCATAAGGAAATGCGGATGTTTACATGCCAGTGCTAGTCTTAGTCAAAGGATGAGAACTTATTTCAAAAAGTGTTCTGGTTGGAAGGATTCTGTTGGAGGATGGGAGCTCAGGTGTGTTTGCCACAACTAACTGTCCATTGATCTCATAGCCTTCCTAGATATTTCCCTGATCTTAACAAAAACGTCATGCAATGTCTCAGAGATACTATTATTCAGTAAATTATGCAGTGGACATTTGTGGGGTATTTATAGTGTCTGAACCAACAAAAAATAACATGAAGGCAGATGGTGCTACATTTTTTTCTCATAAAAGTAATGCTTGCTGGGGAGAAAGCAGTGTGGGTTTACTTAGCAAGGGATAAGATAAGCAAATAGGCATGGGGTACTCCAACCTGGCAACCTCCAGATGCTTGATCCAACACAGTTTGGTTTTGTCAAGGGGAGGTCATGCCTGTTAAATTTGGTTGACTTCTTTGAGACAGTCACCAAGGCCACAGACAAGGGGAAGATGGTGCACACTGTGTACCTTGACCTGGCCAAGGCCTTCGATACTATTCCCCATTCAGGTGTAATAGATAAACTCTCTCAACTAGGCATCAATCCATATGTTACCAGATGGGTAGCAAACTGGCTTACTGATAGAACCCATCTGGTTAAAATAGGGGAAGCCACCTCAAGTAGTAGACCCGTAACAAGCGGTGAACCCAGGGATCGGTCTTGGGGCCTCTGCTGTTTGGGATATATTTCTCACAGGTGCAGGCCAAATCTAGTGGGCTATGGCTGATCAAGTTTGCAGATGACTGCAAGCTAGGTGCTGTCCTTAGTTCCCCTAGTGATGTGGACATCCTCCAAGAGGGTCTCACCCAAACAAATGACTGGTGTCAGAAACATGGCCTCAAACTGAATGCCAAAAAATGAATCATCATCCCTTTTGGGGAGAATGAGGTCCCCACAAATGATCACATTGATAATAAGACACTAAGCATGCAATCGGTCATGAGGGACTTGGAAACCCAGGTTAATAGCAAACTGACTTTTGACCACCATATTGCCTCCATTGTATGGAAAGCTTTCTACATGACCCACCTCATTAGTAAGGGTATGGAACAAGGTGGTCATAACATCCCTGTTTCTTCCCTTATAAGACCGATTATTGAATACAATGCCCCTTTCGGCATGTACCTCGCAAAGCACATCCAGCAGCTGGACATACCACAGAGATTATTCTCCTGGAGAATCCAGGGCCTCAGACATCTACCTTACACAGATAGGCTTAAAGCCCTGTCCCTCTACTCAGTCTCCTGCAAACTCCTCAGAGGTGACCTCTGTCTGGCATACAAAGCAATCTCAGACCCCGCCCTGATGGGACTGCTGCATATCTGCAAGTCAAGCTCCACTCGAGTAACCCGCATGCGACACCTCAACCTGGTCTGTGACATCAATAGGACTTGTTGGCTGGACAGATTTGTGTCCCAGAGACTCCCCCTTTTGTGGAATAGACTCCCGCTCCACATAAAGCAGAGTACCTCATTAAACCTTTTTAAGTGCAACCTGGATAATTGGACAGAGAACAGAAATTACACCCCTGGGATTCCACCTATGTCCCTGCTGGACAGTGGCATAGGGTACTGACTTGTTGGAACATGGGCTAAATTCTTGGCTAGGCTTGTAAGGGCCTCAGGACCAATAGCCTAGTAACTTCCTATGATCCTATGATCTTACATAGGGTGAGTAGCATTATTAACTCCATCAGCCATTGTGTGATTCCATTCTTATAACAAAGATATAACAGTCAAGGGTGCTTCTTTCTGGGAGTAAATTTTTCACATTTGAGATGTTACTGTGGTGGTGTGCAGACTGCTTACGCTTTCTGATTGGACAAAAAAAGAATATATATTACTAATAATGACTATAACTCCACGTAAAACCTCATAAAAGATAACAAGTTGAAGTGCTTACCTTAACTGTAACAGTCAGTGACTTAACAGCTAGCACATTTGTCTTTTGTGCTGGAAGATTAGAAGGCTATGGGTTTTATTCCCACATCAGGTACATGGACTCATTTTCCAATACTGGCACTATAGTGCAGCATAATGTGGGTGCTACACTCCTTAGTGTACCATCCTTTGGATGAGATGGTAAGCTGAGGTTCCATCTCCGTGAGTCGGTGGTATCTCAGGTGAATGTAAAAGGTCTAATTGAATTTACTGAAGAAAGAGTAAGGAAAGTTCCTTTGTGCACAGACAAAATTTCCCCAGTCAGTGAATACTACTTCAGGTATCCCTTGAAAAAAGCACACTCACCTAGTGAGACTAACCCCACAAAAAAGATCAGCAAGACACATTAAATGCATCAGCAATACTGTAGCAGTTTTTCAGTGGGATCACTTCATATAATTAGCCCCAGAGTAAGAAAATCAACCCGTCAGATTCAAGTAATTCTTTACAGAAAAAATACCTATACATCATGGGTCTTATTTGTGAGAGGCTTCAGCACCCTGAAAAAGTATCAACACTTTCTAAATCATTTTTTATGCGTGAGGGAAAGAATAAAAGGCAGCCATTATGTGGCCTGTAATTTTAACACATGCATGTGAAAATATTGTACTTTTACAGAAACTAAGGTGAGCATAACGAAATGCGGATGTTTACATGCCAGTGCTAGTCTTAGTCAAAGGATGAGAACTTATTTCAAAAAGTGTTCTGGTTGGAAGGATTCTGTTGGAGGATGGGAGCTCAGGTGTGTTTGCCACAACTAACTGTCCATTGATCTCATAGCCTTCCTAGATATTTCCCTGATCTTAACAAAAACGTCATGCAATGTCTCAGAGATACTATTATTCAGTAAATTATGCAGTGGACATTTGTGGGGTATTTATAGTGTCTGAACCAACAAAAAATAACATGAAGGCAGATGGTGCTACATTTTTTTCTCATAAAAGTAATGCTTGCTGGGGAGAAAGCAGTGTGGGTTTACTTAGCAAGGGATAAGATAAGCAAATAGGCATGGGGTACTCCAACCTTGATAAGGCTGCTTCACATATGAGGACACAAGGGTGCCATTACATCACCCACAGATTCAGGTAGAGTTTTGCATATCTAATACAAAAAAATGTTACTACCATTTTGAGGAAGAACTCAAAACATTCATGCACAAGTGATAGCTAGGGAAGAAGGCAGCACCATTAGTTCTCCTCATTTAGATAATTTTACTACTAAATAATCAAAGACATACTGAAAGAAAGCCTGATGGTATAGCAGTCACTATGCAAGGTCATACAGAGCTTATCTGAGAAGCACATTATAGTAAAAATGCTGGAATGCTTTTCTAGTCACATATTACAATTAAAAGCTACACAACATGTGGATATGTGGCCATTATTTATGTACTAGGTAGCAACCACAGTTATTGTGTCACTGAAATGGGGGGAATGTATGATTTAGCACAGATATAGCAACAGTGTCATGGATCAGCATATAGCCAACAAGATACACAGACAACATAAGCATGCTGTAGACAGAAACACATGCAAAGAGAGAATCTAAATTGTTGATTTTGTATGTTGTGAATCATATTATTAACATGCCTTTAATGGATTTGAAAGGTAATCCTTGGGAAGTTTTGCATGTTTTAAAACAGTGATGGTCAGCATGAGGTGTAGTGGACAGACAATCTCTCTTTACAGTAGAGAAACACAGGTAATTAAAAAGTCATTTGTTACAAGTTGATAGGTTCATAGGTGAATACTAGTTTAACTGCCGTAAAGAGGCACTTTAAGTCTAGCCAATAACCCAAGGTAAGAATCAAACTGTACACTTGTGTCAATACGGTGAAGACCTTAACCATTTTGCCAAACCCACCCCTGCACAATGGTTCTCTGAGAGGTAAAGTGGTTTAATATAAGAGTTTTAAGTTAAAACATTTCATACGCTCTAGTAGACAGCTATTTCTCACTGAGAAGTGATACCCATGACAGATTCAAAGGCAGATGACTTCATAGGGAATATCACATGGGAACTGAGAAAATAGTTTAAACGCTTAGAGGTTTGGGGTCTGAAAAATATATGTTTATAGTATATTATTAGAAGTGATAAGTAACACTTAGAGACATATAACAGGGAACAGATGTCTTCTGCTGAACTTTATAAGTCTTGCAAGTAAAGGTATGTATTGTGGTTAACGCCAAATCTTCTGCTCATTTGCCAAACTCATAGGCTCAGTATACACAGGAAGTTCTATACTTCAAGAACTGGAGAGCTGGTCAGTCACTGTCCAACATGGCCAAATAAATAAATAGAAATAAATAGAAATCTTTTCATTTTCATTCTCCTTCCTTTTATTCCAGCAAACTTCTTTATTATTTTCCCCTAGCACACACATTATTATTCCTATGGTATTTGCAAAGAATGTACTAGACTGGGCCTTTAAGTCTATGCTTCTTAATATGCAATGACTTTCAGTATTGCTTTGTACTATTCCTTCTGTTAGTCTGTATCATCAGTATGTTTCATCACAAGTCTGTATTATTTCTAATATTTGATGGACTATTTTGAAATTATTTGCTTTAATCTTTTACATCTGTATAATTATCATTAATAACCTGCTGTACCTAGATTGTTGATAGATATAACCTAGATAGATTGATTCTGTATCTACATTTTTGGAGCTTTTCTCCCCAGGACTCCATTGAAAACGGGTTCATTTTGGCCCAATGGACTATCCTGGTAAACCAACTGCAATAAATAAATAAATAAATCAGAGGACAATGATAATGTGACACATACTTTTGGAAAGAGTCACATTTAAAGATCTTTAACATCAAAGTCTGTGAAAAATCTTCTAATCTATATTGGAGTGGCAATTTCTACTGCAGCTATGAGTATAAGTGAAAAAAACTGGATTAGGCTGAAGGAATTTATCTACTAGATAATAAGATAGAAAACCAAACTAGAACTCCAGCAAATAAAAGTCAGCTCTGAACATAAAATATAACTGCAAAAGAAAACAACAGGCTAACCACCACAGAAAGAAAACATAAAATATGAATTTTAACAGCAGAATCAGGCAATTAAAAAGTTGAAAACCACCAATGAGAGCAACAAACAAAATTGCTGTTGATTTTAGATCTGAAGAAGCATTTAAAATGCAAAAGTGCTTATCTCTGTTTTTTCTGTTATTAACATTCATATTTTATGTTTTTTCCATGGTAGTCGGCATGTTATTTTCATTTAAAAATAGTAAGATAGAGACAATGAAATGTCAAAACATTAAATGACTTTTGAGTTTGGTAACTGGCTAGAATCTGAGAAGTAAACACTCATGTAAGAGAAAAGGAGAAGACAGACATCTGTAGGGATAAGGGCTAAATAAAAGGGCCAGCTAATGGTAGAGTCAAAGAAAGGGGACACATGCTACTACTACAATGCATACCAGTTAAAGTGGGTGTAGGAAAAAGGATGGCTCATCTTTCCACATCATCATCATACCCTCATAGTAAAAGGGAAGAAAATAATAGGGTTTAAGCACTACTGACATCAAGGCAATCTGTGTAGAAGCCAAATATGAGATTCACATTTTTCATGTGTGTGTGTGTGTGTGTGTGTGTGTGTGTGTGTGTGTGTGTGTGTGTGTGTGTGTGTGTGTGTGTGCGTGTGTGTGTGGTCTTCTGTAAAATCTAGAAAGGTGTTTGTTGTAGTAGTACATGTGTGACAAAAGGAGGTACTGCCAGCACAGGTTGCTGGAATTTTGTAAATAAGTATAAGTCATTGGTGAATATCGAAATGATTTATATAAGATGCTTGTGTTACAAATGTATTAGAACTGTATGTCATGTATATCAAACAAGTTTGCCCTGATGTTTGTGCTGAAAAGGTATTTGTAAAGTGCTTGTGTTTAAAATGTATCCATAGTGTGTCCTACTAGAAGAGAACAGCAATGTACATGCACTATTGTAACTGTTTAAACGTATATGCTTAACAGAGGAAACTGCAGGGTTAACTGCAGTCCAGCAAACTTTAGTAAAATATTTGAAATTAAATCACTTTATAGGCTAGGCCATAAAGAGGCTATCTCACAGGTTTCAATGTAGCCAGAGACACAAAGTCTGTACTAGGAGGCTTTCTGTATCCTTTGGGGTGAACTAATTACTACTTTGAAAGCATGAAGTAATATGATTATTTTATGACTTCCAGCACCTGCCAAAGATTTGAGTAAAAGCCCCTCTATGTGTATTTTTATGGTAGGTGCTAAATACTGCCAGCTGCCAGCAATTGTGGTTTTGCATGAGAACTAGAAGTCAGATGACCAGAAATAATGTCATTTTGCAAGCTATCCCAGCAGTAATGTTTTAGATATTATTTTGAGAAATCTGTTGGTGAGACAGAGCATTCTGTATTCTGTTTTGGACCTGACAACAAGAAAAAACATTCACCACATTACCAACCATACTCTATTAGTAAGTTACTATAGTATAGTAATTCTCTTACAGTCAGGAACATAGCAAAGCTTAGTTTAGGTATTATTTTCTTTTTTATTTGAGACTGTCCTTCAATGTTCTTTTAACTATTTCCTGTGATTTTGAACTCTGATGTTACTGCAAGTATATACTTAGCATGTCCTTGTTCTTTTATTAATTATTAAATATATTTAAACCTTTCATTGTGGCTGATCTTTGTAGAGATATTTAAGTTTTGAGAGTATTTGCATATTTGTTTGGTGACACTGTATGGGAAACTCCTAATAGCCTTGCTCTTGTTCAAACTACCATTTGTATTAATATTAATTTCACTCAACAAAATTGGACACCCTTTGTTAAGGGCCTTAAAGTAGCTGGCGAGATATCATTGAGATGATATCTCAGAAACCTTAGTTTAACGATCAACCACATTGCCGAAACTTTTCCCACTGTAAGTATCCATCTGACCAACATGTACAAGAAAATACATCACACTATCTCTGACCCATCCAGGTGTGGGGGCTGCACCCCCCACATCCCACTAACTAAATATGCCAGCTTTGGGATTGTACTACAGTAAGGGAAAGGGCAAATTTCCCCATGTTGGCCAACCGGATACTTACCGTTGGAAAAGTTTCGGCAATGTGGTTGTTCATTAAACTAAGGTTTCTGAGATATCATCTCAACAATGACATTTGTGGGTAAGTTGGATTTTGTTTATTTGAAGTAGACCTATATATATATATATATATATATATATAATATATATAATATGTATATATTATATGTATATATATATATATATATATATATATATATATATATATATATATATATATATATATATATAAAATACATATAAATATTCATATACATATACATATATAGTGTAATGAGGCTGGGCTGCTTGTATAATTTTTGTTCACCATTTTTGCAGTGAATTGCATGTTAATTTTGATATCAGTGTAGGTGGTTTTCTTTAGGGAGGGTTTCATCTTTGTGAATCTTGTGAATCCTTGTACTCTCACCTCCTTGAAAGTGACATTCAACTATCTAGTAAATAATTAAGGTTTTTGATTATTTGTATATAAATATTTTCCTTATAGCTTAGAAATCTAGTCTATATCAGGCTAATGCATTTGAAGTAACCACAGCAGAATCTATACACCAATTTTCAAATCTTAAGTGGGAGCCTTTTTTAAATTTTTAAAGTTTTTGCAAATGGCTAAGTCTATAGGGTATTAATAGCATTATAAATGAAGAATACTTTATCATTAACTCTTGTAGATGCCCAGGAGGGGTTGGCTTAATGGTTAAGGTTTTTTACTGACAAAAAGTACTGGGTTTGATTCTGACCTTTGATTATTATTGGCTAGGCCTGTAATAGTTTGCAGACTGATAGGCTATTAGTTACCTCTGAACCTATGTACCTATGAACCTGATATTTCAGAGATGACCAAAATGAATATCATATCTCTAAGCAGTAATTGAATTAATAGCTCCTACAAAGTGGAATCAACATGTCACTTATTTCAGGATAGCATATGCAGTGAAGTCCAGAGACAGGATTCTGATTCACAATATGCACTGGATCTTTCAGCAGCTTAACCACTTCTTATAGTTCCTCAGTCTTTAAAGCTCAGGGCTATCAGCTGTAGTTGAATATATATGTGTAGTTTAACTGAACAGATTAATTTACATGATGAAGACATAAAATGTAACACAAGCTTCCACTTTTGCACATCACCCTTAAGTTAACATAAGTCATAGCAGTAGCAATGCTTCCTCAGTGAATAAGTGAGTTACAACTCCAAGACAAAAAAATACTCATAATCAACATGATAAAAAAAAAATAGCTGCAAACATGTTTAAAGGGTAGAAGCCCCCCTTGCATCCCCATTTGGGGTTTGCCCCCTCCACTCCCCCAAAGTTATATGAAAATATTTCTATATACATGCATACACACACACACACACACACACACACACACACACACACTCACACACACACACACTCACACACACACACACATACACACACACACACACACACATATATATTTTTATATATATATATATATATATATATATATATATATATATATATATATATATATATATATGGTTTCCCTTTATAATCTCAAAATATGAAATCTTGGATTTCAATATCTCAAGACCATAAAGGCGAATTTTTAAAATAGCGAAAGTGCATAATCATGAATTCATTAGACTACGTTACGTGTGGTGGCTTGTTTAGATGGTGTCCAGTGTTGTGTGTGGATTTAGGTGCAATTTAAGGTAAGTGAGTGTTTTGTAAGGGTTTGGTGGGAGTTTGGATGTATGTGAGTGTGTTTGTAAGTTGTACATGTGGGTTAGGGTAGGCAGGTGAAAGTATGAGTGTAAAAGTGTTGGATGTGTTGGTGTGTGCGTGTGTGTGTGTGTGTGTGTGTGTGTGTGTGTGTGTGTGTGTGTGTGTGTGTGTGTGTGTGTGCGTGTGTGCGTGTGTGTGTGTGTGTGTTTGTGTGTGTGTGTGTCTGGGTGTGAGTTTACTGTCTTTTCCTGTTTGCGCAATCTCGGAGTTAGTATATATAAGTGGGAGGTGCAGCTTATCTGTAGTTTAGGTGTGTTGATGTGTGTTATTGTATTTGTGTATGTTTTGTTGTTTGATTTGTTGTTATAGAGTGGGTAGGATGGTGTATGTGTTGTGTGGTGTATGGTGTATGGTGTGTTAATATTCGCGGTTTTGGGATTTTGAGCGTTCGCCTTTATGGTCTTGAGATATTGAAATTCAAGATATCAGTATTTCAATATTATAAAGGGGAACTATATATATATATATATATATATATATATATATATATATATATATATATATATATATATATATAAATGGATTCCTATCAAAACGTTGACTTACCATAATACTGAACTGCATATGATTGAGATGGAAACACCATTAATCCACAAAAGTGAAAGTAAACATTGCCAAAAGTGTAAAACTCTGAAACACAATTGTGCATGCACAGCTGACATTTATCATTTTTCCCACTGTAGTTCGATCTCAGAGTTGGTATAAATAATTTACAGGGGGTGTGGGGGTGCAAAGCTCCCCTGCAAAAATGTTATGAAATGTATAATTTTGTTTAAAATATGTGTTTTTTATTTGTATTGTTTTAGAGGTTTCAGCTGGTGCCAGCAGTGCATGTGCAGTTGAGTTTCAGTGTTTTATACTTTTGGCAATGTTTACTTAAGCTTTTGTGGATTTATGGAGTTTCCATCTTGATCATTTGCAGTTCGGTATTATATTAAGTTGATGTTTTGAAAGGGATCCATATATATATATATATATATATATATATATATATATATATATATCTACACATGCACACAGACACGCGCACACACACACACACACACACACACACACACACACACACACACACATACATATATATATATATATATATATATATATATATATATATATAGGTTCATAGGTTCATAGGTTCATACTAGGCTATCTGCCCTAGGGCATTTATAAGCCTAGCCAGAGTGTGTATGGCTTTTGCCACCCATTTTAAATTAATTTTGCTATGCCCTTTTTCGAGGTTAGTATACTGCGCTTCTGTCTAACAGTGACACAGAAGTGATACCCGGGGTAAACCTACGATCTCCCATCCACTCATCAAGATTCCTCTTGAAGAGAGTCAATGAGGGACTCTGCCTAACCTGGACTGGGATTTTATTCCAGAGTGAAGGGAGCCTCTGGGTTATGAATCTGTCCCTCCAGCATGTCCTATTTATTTCAGTGCTGAGGTTTAAGTCCCTCGAGCGCGTAGCTCGATGGGATTTGGATTTTCTGAGGTGCAGCATGTCCATTAATTCTGGGTTGGACATGGCTTTATAAGTCAGGCACAGATCGCCTCTGAGCAGGCGGTATGCCACTGAGTAGAGCTGGAGTTTCTTTAACCGGGCAGCATACGGCATCTGTTTGAGCCCCTTGATCCTCTTGGTGAGGTACTTTTGGGGTTTTTCCAGTTGTTGCAGGCGTCTGGTAAGGTACATCCCAAAAGGGGCATTGTACTCAATTATGGGCCTGATGAGGGATGAGTAAAGAGGCACGATGACCTCCCCTGATCTAGATGTGAATCCCTTCATGATTAGGTGGGCTATATAAAATGTTTTTCTAACCACTTTGGCCACGTGGTTGTCAAATGAGAGATTGCTATCAACTTGGGTCCCCAGGTCCCTAATTACTTCTTCTGTACTTAATGGATTACCACCTATGTGGTAATTTGTGGGCACTTTGTTTTTGCCAAAGGGGATGACTATACACTTTTTGGCATTTAGCTTGAGGCCATGGCTCTGGCACCAGTTGTCTGTTTCTATGAGGCCCTTTTGGAGGATGCTTGTGTCAGCTGGAGAGTCTATTATGGTGCCCAGTTTGCAGTCATCTGCGAACTTGGTCAGCCACAGTCCTTCCATGTTGGCCTGTACCTCCGAGAAATATATACCGAACAAGAGAGGTCCCAAGACTGAGCCTTGTGGGACGCCACTTGTAACTGGTTTGGAGTCTGACATGGCTCCAGCTATTCTAACCATGTGGGTTCTGTCCTTTAGCCAGTTTGCAACCCATCTAGTGACATAGGGGTTTATATTTAAGCTGGTGAGCTTATCTATAATGCCCGAGTGGGGTATTGTATCAAAGGCTTTTGCGAGGTCCAGGTAGGCTGTGTGGACCACCTTCCCCTTGTCAATGGCCTTGTTGACTGTTTCAAAGAAATTATATATATATATATATATATATGGTTTTAGTAGAATCTTACACTACTGAAATATTGAACTTCAGTATCTCAAGACCGAAGTGTCGAAACAGCACTTGCACGAAAGTGCAGAATCCCGAATGCGGAAATGCCAAATGTGGAAATGTCGAATCCAAGGTTGTGGAGTTGTGTACGTGATGTGGGATTCCCTGTGTTCATGATGTGCGGTGTGGTATGTGGATGTAGCTGGAGATTCAGGTAAGTGATGTTTCACTAGGGGTTTTGGGTAGGGATTTTAGTGGGTATGTGAGTGTGTTTAGAGTTTTGAGGTGTGGGTTAGGGTAGGAAGGTAAGGTTGTGAGCGTGTAAGTGTTGAGAGTGGTGGTATTTGTATGTATATGACGTGTGTTTGTGCAATGGGAGTGTAGAATTTGTAGTGGTGGTTTTTGTGTGTTTGTGTTTTTAGTGCAACCTCGTAGTTAGTATATATAAGTAGCGGGGATGTGGGGGGCCTGCAGCCCCCCTGATTATATCTAGGGTCCACGCGTGTGTTTGTTTGTTGTGTTTGTGTGTGTTTTGTTGGTTTGTAGTATATGGAAGAAGGTGTATATGTGCTTATTTATGTGTAGAGTGCGTATGTGGGCAGTCGCGATTTTGAATGTTGCGTTTTTGGGGTTTCAGGTTTTTCAGTTTTTGGTTTTACAGTCTTGAGATACTGAATTCCGATATTTCAGTATTTCAGGATTGTAAAGTGAAACCATGCACACACACACACACACACACACACACACACACATATCTATATATATATATATATATATATATATATATATATATATATATATATATATATAAAAATCAACCTCATGGTTGCACAAACAGGATGAAGGGAGAAATCTTCCAAAAGAAAGAAATCAATGTTATTCCGCATCTAAAAACCATATTGTTAGTGTGTGTGTGTGTGTGTGTGTGTGTGTGTGTGTGTGTGTGTGTATGTGTGTGTGTCTAACTAAAACCTGGTGCAGCAGCACTTCATGCAGTGTGTTAACACTTTTATTTATTTTAAATGAGAGGAAAAAGGGTCCGGTGCAGGGTACAGAAATAGGACCTGATTGGATGGGGCAGGAGGGACAGGCTTTTGTTGTGTATCTGGCCACTTGGTTGATGTGCCAGGAGAAGTGGACATTTTTTCCGCTTGACTTGAATAGGTGGGAGAGGGGTGCATGGATTGGGTACTGTCTGTAGGAAGCCAGCCAACTAGCATGGCATCCTGCAGTTTTGCAGAAGTCCTATTTTTCTTTTTTTGCTCTTTACTTGAAGAGCTATGGGCTGGACTACTAGTATATGGTACTAACACAGGGTACTGGTTGAGCCAGCTACACTACTGCAAAAAAGTATAATAGCACATGTCCAGTCATGCTCTGTGACCACTTTGCAGAATTGAACTCACCAAGAACTGCTGAATAAGCCATTCTTCACTTTAATCACTTTGTCTTCTTCTGGCTTTTCCCAGTTATGGGTCACCACAGGGGATCATCTTTCTGCTCATGAGTTGCCAGCCCAGCGCCCAACCTTCCACAGAAGGCACACACACACACACTCACACCTAGGGCCAATTTAGAGTGTCCAATCTACCTACTGCATGTCTTTGGGAGGAAACCGGAGCATCCGGAGGAAACCCACACGACTACAGGGAGGACATGCAGACTCCACGCAGAAGGCACCCCAGACGAGAATCGAACTGAAGAACCTTTTGCTGTGAGGCGACAACACTAACCGCTGCACCACCGTGGCCACTCTCTTCACTTTAATCACTATATAGTGAAAAAAATAAGAAAAGGCATATATACATACATGTTTCTATGAAGTCACAAACTAAATTGCACTAATCTGGGGAAAGCAAATCATGTCAAAAAAAGACAGAAAAAAAGACAGAAAAAAAGAACTTGAAGGCATAACATCAATAGTGTGTTGGAACTATTACAGCTCTTCTAAAATGGAGTATGAAGCTTCAGAAAGGTTGCCCTCATCAGTGTGCATATCACTACTGTAACTTTAAGCCACTCTTGTTTGTTATTATTGACTGGCACACATACATTAAGAGATCCAATCATTGAATCTCAAGCTTAACACTCTTGAAAACTGTGTGTTACCTATTTCTGCCACAAGAGACTTTAATGTACAGCTGTCAGGTGGAAGACACTTCAAGGTCCATAATAAGTAATATTATCAGTGCTCATGTGTCCCTAAAATATCTCTTGAGGGACCAAAATGCTTTAGCCATGTTACTGCTCACACAACTGTGGGTTAGCTGTGTTACTGGCTGTTGGGTGAGACACTCTCTTCTGGCAATATTATTTGGCATGTACACATTGGCAGATTTTAACAACTGCCTAGCTCCACATGCTGTAGAGGCTAGAATTAATTGCATGCACCACAAGGAAGCCTTATCACAAGTGTCACAGAACAACTATTTGAATGGGATGAAATCATCAATATGTTGAAAGGCCTATGTTTGACCTAAAAGGGAGAGTAAGAGTTTGTGGGGCTGTTGCTAAAGACATTGTTTTATGTCACTATACTCACATTATGTTGGCTTGTGCTGGATTTGAACAACTTCTTATGTAAACCCACATAATATAGAACTGCGTATTAACCATATGCACCATAGGCAGACTGTCAACCAAAATGTGAGACAGAACATATTTGAGGGTATGGCATCATCACTGTGCTGCAAGGTACATGTGTATGGCTTATAAGTAAATAAAACACTAGGGGAAGTTCTCTCCTCATCTCAACATCTTGCCTGAGTGGAGGCATCACACCACATGTTTTGGATAATCCAGTCATTACTATTATTGTGGGAACACTATCACAATATTTAAAGAATGCCTGATTCAAATACCAGCCTACCTAAGTACATGAGCTACATAGCATTGACTCATTTGCCATTGACACAGGAGAAGTTCTACTGCAAGGGTGAGTTAATGTACATTTCAATGGGTACCCTCATATGTGCTTATCTTGACTTAAAGGGACTGAAGGTGGTAGGATAGCTCTCGTCTAGTATAAATCTACAGATCAGATCTGAGCTGAAGCCATTCCTACCTACTTCTACAATCACTGATACAAGTAAGTCATTGCTGTTTTTAGACACTTATCTATCTTAACATAGTAGCAATGGTACATTATATCAACTGCCAGTGCCACAAGAGAAGTTTAACCACAACTGTAAGGCAGAATATATTTGAGAGCATAATTTGTTTGCAAAAAAATGAATGCAATAAAAGGGTCTGAAAGGGATGAGTAGCAAGAGATAAACGGGTCAGAAAAGGATGAATGAGCCCTCACATAGTGTAAATCTGCACATCAGAACTGTGAAGCTAGTTTTAGCTAGTTCTACAATCACCAATACAAGCGAGTCATTACTGTCATTACTGGATTCTAAGACTTACCTATCTAAAGGAAGAAGCTACAGTGCATTATATTAACTGCAGGGACCACAGGAGAAGTCTGACCACAACTGTGAGACAGAGCACATTTCAAAGTTAAGAAGGTTGCGATGGTTTTGGTGAATGCAGGAGATAAAGGAGGAAGTAGACAGGTTAAGCATTCAGGTGAAAAGTGTAAAAAAGAGCTGAATAGATGAAGTATGAGAAAAAAGATGCAACAAGATAAATGGGGTGTTTGTAAATTAATATTTATGGAACTTTTAGGATTATTTATACATGCCTTTGGAAGAAGTAGACAGAAGATGAGGTGAGATGAAAAGTAAATCAAATTGTTTAGATGGTGATGCTTTAGCTGTAGCTTGAATTGGTGAGGTTGTGTAGCTTGCTGTAGAGACAATGGAAGGGAGGTCCAAAGTTTGGCTACTTAGGAGGAGTGGAGGACATCCCTGTTTTACTTACTGGAGAAACTGATGCCAGAGAGAAGTTTGTCAGAAGATCTAAGGACTCAGGAAGTGAAGCATCATAACACGAGTGAAGGAAGAGATGAACAGTTATTGGAAAAGTATAGTATGTTTTGGACTTGTTTTAGTTGACAGAGGTTAAAAAAATTAGGGAGTTCATGACAATTTAACGGAATAAAAGCACTGCAGTGATGTGTCTATGTGGGTGAGTTGTACATGAATTTGTGTATTTTATTATAGGTTTGTTCTAGTGTAGAGAGCTGAAAAGCTTGAACTTTGAAGAAAGTAGAGGCAGTGTGGTGGAGAGTGGGGCAGTAGCAGTATATTTTCTGGTGGATTCCACGAGAGAGGTTCTGGACTGGCAGCTCAAGCCGAAGTTTTGACCTTTTTTTTTTCTTTTTGTGATCTGTTGTATGTGGAGATCAAATTTTATGTTTTGATCTATGGTTAGTCTTAGCAGTTTAATGTGATTAACTCATTCAATTGAGGCTCGCACTTGAAGAGCTGAAACTGAAGCTAGTTACAAAATCTTGGTGGGCTTTTTGGGGGAACATCATCAGTTTAGCTTTATAGGGGATTAAGAACAAGGTTGGAGCCACTCACTTAGTCTTATACTCGGCATTTGAGGCAGCTGTCATAGGATGAAAGAAATATAATCATGGTTCTCCACCAACACATGATCTTGGTTTGTCCATTTTGACACAAGTGTGATGATTGAGAAGATGAGAAGGAAAAGACAAACATGTCTTAAGTCAAGTCTCATTGATGGACAAGAACTCTGAGCAGTGTACAAGTAATCAAGCAACATTGCTGTAGGAGGTATTAATAGATCACCCTACATTCATAAGACCAGTCATTTGATTATATCCTTTGCAAACTGTGAACAGCATCAGTTAATTACTGGGAAGAGTTGAGAAACAGCATTGCTGTTTTATTTAGAAACATCTGTATTTAGTTGAAGTAATTGTGTGGCATGCTTGCTGTGAATATTACTCATTTCTGGTTGCATTTAATTTTGATTTGAAGATCTTCACTTAAGGTTTGATTACTTCTATTTTATATCTTATTCTAGGGTCTATATTAAATCAGTGAACGCTTAAAAACTGAACGCTGATTTATCGACCCTATGTAAGCGAAAGCTTACAATCCCAAACACTTAGAACAGCATTTTTTTCCAGGGGCTACAGAGCTGAGTATATTTTTTTGGTTTTAGAGCTTGTACTGTTAATTGTTGCTTAGATGTCCATTGAAACTGTTGTCTCCCTATTCTGAGAGACTGCTTTCTACTCTATCTGCAAATATACAGAGCTGAGTATATTTTTTTGTTTTAGAGTTTGTACTGTTAATTGTTGCTTAGATCTCTGTTGAAACTGTTTTGTCCCACCTCCTCCTATTTTCTGCCGTGTCTTCAGTTGGTATAACTGTTTTTTACAGCTTATGTGTTATCTAACTCAAGGATCACTTGCATAAAATTAGACCTGTTAGTAACAGCCTGCATTTAATTGCTGGAACCTGTGTTCTGAGAGACTGCCTTCCAATCTATCTGCAAATATACACAGCTGAGTATTTTTTTTTTTTTTTTTGGTTTTAGAGTTTGTACTGTTAATTGTTGCTTAGATCTCTGTTGAAACTGTTGTCTCCCTGTTCTGAGAGACTGCTTTCCAATGTATATGCAAATATACAGAGCTGAGTATATTTTTTTGGTTTTAGAGTTTGTACTGTTAATTGTTCACCAAAACACCAAAAATACAGAACAGATGGAAGAGGCACAAATCCGTAATCCACACGAATCCCTTTATTAAAACGACTCTTCAGTTCAATAAAACGCAGAAACAATAAGTTTGACTATACAGTCCACTAACGCGATTTCACCAGCACTGCGTTTTCGTTTAAACCACTTCATCAGATGGAGACAAATGCATACCTACACAAAAAACACTCCTTATATATTCATCAAAATAATTAAACAATTAGTTAATTAAAGGGAACAAGATACTTAAACATTTAAAGGGGTAAGACATAATGCATACAACACATACATTAAAATATATTATAATGGATTTATTAAAGAATTTAGTTTGTTTTATTAGATTAAGTTATTATAAAGTTTTTATTAAATTTTGATAATAATAATAATAATATTAATAAATTAACTATTTTACTAAGTGTTTGTTCATTATGGTTGAATGGGTTCATGTTTCTTTAAAAAGTGGATGTGAGCTGAGCATTCCTTAGGAATATTGATTGACTGCTTGTTAAGAAAGAGTATTTAAATGTTTTAGGGGTGAGGTTCAGTTTGTTCTGATGATGTCAATTCATTGATGAAAGCACTCAACATGAAACACTGTGTATTTGGACATTATACTAGTCTTTTATTTGCTTTTATTCATTAAAAGGAGTTTTCCATGGTCCTTTTAGTGCATTTTTCTGTAGTTTAAATAGGAATACTAAACTTATGGATGATGAGATAGATTTGATTACTGAATTCATGGAGATAGTATTCGATCACAATTATATATTCTTCGAAGGAGAATATTCTAAACAACACAAAGGTGTAGCCATGGGGGCCTCTTGTGCTCCCATTTATGCCAATTTAGTTTTACTAGAGTGGAACATAACAAGGTTTTTAAGAGTGAGTTTTTTCAATACATGAATTTGTATGTAAGGTTCCTGGATGATATCTTTATTTTATGGAAGGGCCCCGAGAATAAGATTCAGGAATTGGTTAAGTACTTGAATGGAAGTACTATCTGCGGTGGTGGTGCTGCGGTAGCGTTGTCGCCTCACAGTAATACATTGTCCTGTTCGATTCTCAGCTAGAGAGTCTTTTGTGTGGAGACATGTGTGAATGGGTGTACCTTCATTGAAGGTTGTGCATCAGGGCTGGCAACTCGGCACATAAAAATCTACTGCCAATCATTAGCAGACCGGAGTTCCGCTGTGGCAACCCCTAACTGGGAAAAACCGAAAGACACAACAACAACTTGAATGGAAGTACTGTTTTATTTTGAGATTTACATATGAGTATAAAGACAGTGGTATTAATTATCTAGACACCTATATTCAAAAGGTGAATAACAGTTTTAAATCTAAGGAGTTTAGGAAACCCACTTTCAGCAACTCTTATTTACAGTACACCAGTAGTCACCCTCCACATCAAAAAAGTAGTATTATTAAAGGGCAACTCATTCAGGTAGCCAGAATGACATCCAATGAGGAAGATGTGGATGAGAAACTACACAAAGTAGCCAATTTATTCAAGGAAAGGGGGTACCCCATCAAAGTTATTTCAGATTACGTGAAATATGTAAGGAATGAGTGGGGAAAGAAATATAAGCCCCTATTAGGTAACCCAAGTTGTATCATCGAAGTCGAATACAGTGAGAGGGAAGAAAACAGAATTTGAAAGAGCTATGGTGGTTCCTTACAGTAGTAAGGCCAATGAGGTGAAAAAAAATAATAGAAAATAATTGGGCCATTTTAAGGAATAATTCGAAGTTGTGGTCGGTAGTGGGCTAAAAAAATACTTTTGTGTGGAAGACAGGAATAAATCTGAAAAAATGTTTTGAGGAAGTACAAAAAAAACAAGGGAAGGTATGGTACGACAAGATGCGGTACTTGCTCTCAATGTAAATATATATGCACAGAGGAAAATGTTATGATAGCCAATACTTTAAAAACCTGGGTGAGATTCGACTGGGGTGATTGTCAGACTACAGGAGTGGTGTATTTGGCTATGTGTAAATCCTTTCCCAGTTTTTATGTAGGTAAGTCTGAGAGGCGGTTAAGGGACAGGATATATGAACATACCTATCAAATATCCACTAGTAATACAAATAATTCACTATATAAGCATTCTATTGTATGCCCTAGTTTTTCTGAATTTGAGTTTTCCCTATTAGAAAGAGTGTTGAAAAACCCTAGAGGAGGTGGCTTTAGAAGTCATATTGAGGAAAGAGAGGTAAGGTGGCAAATTAAGTTACAGGCGAGTCAAGACCCATGACTTAGTGATACGATTTCCATCAAGCCCTTGCTGCATAAGAAAGCAGCTTTAATGAGATAGTCTACTTTTTGACTTTATAAGTTTTAGGTTTTTTTATATACACTACATTTTCATTAGAAATTATTATATTTACTATGTACACTATATGTTTTTTAATAAAAGTTTTATTAAAGAATGTGGAGCTTTAGTAGCTTAGTTTTAAAATGTGACATACTGTATTTTAAATTAGGAATGGGTTCCTTTATGAAGTTAATTGAGTGATGTCAGCAAGTATTTTACTATTTAAGGGGAAATGTTAGAGGTTGTGTTAGATTCCGATGAAATCCCTATTCAAAGGGAAGAAAGAGCTCAATCTGAACTTGTGGAATTTGTTTTGTAATAAACTGGAAGAATTTTGTGTATCCAGCTGCAGCAGTGTATTTTTTATTTTTTAGTGACTTTGTACACTGTTCTAGGCTGTAATTTTGTTAAGAACTGCGGTGGTGGTGCTGCGGTAACGTTGTCGCCTCACAGTAAGACGTTGTCCTGTTCAATTCTCAGCTAAAGCATCTTCTGTGTGGAGACATGCGTGAATGGGCGTACCTTCATTGAAGGTTGTGCGTCAGGGCTGGCAACTCAGCATGTAAAAATCTACTGCCAATCATTAGCGGACCGGAGTTCTGCTGTGGCGACCCCTAACCAGGAAAAGCCGAAAGACACAACAACAAAAGTTGGAGTTTTAAGAGTTCTTGGCTAGGGTCAGTTAAAAAGAATTATTTTGCAAACTGTGAATAGCATCAGTTAATTAGTTGGGGGAGCTGAGAAACAGCATTGCTTTTTTATTTAGAAATATCTATATTTAGCTGAAGTGTTTGTGTGGCCTGCTTACTCTGAATATCGGTCATCTATGGCTGCATTTTTCTCCTCCCACTCACACAGTTCTTGTTGTGTTCTTAAATTTGATGGCTTTTGCGTTGCCTGCCCCTACTATAAATCTCATTTTGGACAGTCCTCTAGTTCTATCACTTCAGCTCATTCTACTGAATAGAGAGAGATCATTAGGAAGACCCACCCCTTAAGTTCTCAGCCTTGAATTATATTGTTTCTCCCCTTCCCACTTAACCTAAATAAATAAATAAATAAATACATAACTAAATAACTAAATAAATAAATAATAAAACAGTGCATGTTATTCATCTGCTTTTACTGTATGTGTGTTTCTTCCTACTTTATTACTTTATTTTGCTTTTTCTGCTTGTTCTTAAAATATTCAATTACATTTTTTCTGCTGCATGTATTACTGCTTGTTAGTAGCCTGATTAAATTGTAACTGTTATTATAAGCCTTTTGGTTTAAGCATGTGGGCTTTAGGCCAATTGTTTTACATTAGGAAGGTTTGTGATCTACACCCTTGTGGCAGGAGGTATAGCTTACATCCTTCTAAGTTGGGAATTGCTGGTTGAAGGCAGTTGAACAATGTGTCTGTTATTCTAAAAATGTCTTAGTTCTTGTTTAAGCACTTGGTTTCACGCCAGTTATTTTACATTAAGATGGTTTGTGGTCTACACACTTGTGGGAAAAGAGGGTAGATTCTTCCCTTCAGAGCTGGGAATTGATGGTTGAAGGCTTATTGTGTCTGCTTATTTGAACTGTTTCTTTCTGAAATTGGTGTACCTTTTTTGCTCTAGCATAGACTAGATTCGGACCTGCTGAATCTAGCTCTGTTTGTATAACTTGAGCACTAATCCAGGCTATCTTTTTATGGAGAGATTCCCCTGCACCCTAGTGGCAGGAATGTGCAACTAGAACTCGTCTGATTCAAGGTTGCTGTAACAGGGCTCAGTTTTGAGCTGTTTTATTGGTTAATTGCTTAACTTCTTTAAATCAGTTTGCTCTTGTTTGCTACTATTATATTTAATTGTGTATCTGTTCTTCTGTGTTAAATCAACTTAAACAGAGTTTAAATATCTTTAGCATAGTCTGGTTACAGGTGTTGCTGTATCCAGAAATGTTTGTGTGATTCCTGTGTTTCCTGCTATGCTATCTTGTGTTGTTCAGGGCCTGCCTGCACTTAATGGGAGTAAATGAACTGGCTGGAACTGGTCTGGCATAGGGCTTTGAGCTAAGAGCTCAAGGACAAGGGTTGATTGGTCAAGTCCAGTGTTTCTATTTTACTTTCATTTTTGTGGTATTTTAATCCCTGTGTTCGCATGGGTTTGTGCTTGTTTGTGCATCATGCACCACCACTATGATGTTTTAACCCTTTGTGAGGTATCTCAGCTGCATTTTTTCCTTACCAGCACTGATGTCTAAGTGAGACCCCCACTTGCAGCTACTGTATTGATTTTATACAGGCCTACTCATACCTATAGGTACCCTCCTCAGATAGTACCCACTCTACTATTACTGACTTCTCTTCCACAGATTCTGAAAACTATGAACGGATGATTTCCATGGTTTCTCCTGCTAGTCTAGTTGATATGGGCATCCTGAGACAGTGTAGCAACTGTCTTATGTACACAGATGACCCTTTACTGCTACCACCCAGGAACAAAATATGTGAGAGATGCAATTACATTAAGAACCTAGAATCCTTGCTGTCTCAGTCACAAGTCAGTACATCTGGCACTGAGAAGGTTGTCTGCACAAAGACTATGAACACCACACCTCTACCACCACCCACACCTGTACAACCCACTCCTACAGATGCGGACGTTCTCAACTAAAACATACCTTAATAAAAGAGACCTCCAAAGCAAAAACACACATGCAAATCACAGCTCACAGCATCAAGCATCACATATAGTACACATGCCTGTGTCTCTCAGCCTCTAAGGTCCAACCACAAGCCCAACATACTAGTCATAGGAAACTCTATTGTGAAACACACAGATGTGCCTCTCACCAGGCTAGACAAGGAGAAAGTCACAGTAAGTTGTCAGGTGCTAGAATCCACCATATCACGTACACACTCAAGTCTCTTAGCAACAAGTACTGTTATAAGTCTGTCATAGTCCATGTTGGTGTGAATGACTTGAAATGACCTCTGTGGACTAGATGAAGAGAGATGTGATTGAACACGCTGAATATGTGTCCCAGGCAGGTATGTCCCTACCCTTAGGCAGCATCCTACCATCACCCAGAATGATGCCTCAATACAAACAGAAAATGATTGACTTTAACAATTGGCTTAGTTTCTGGTGTCATTCCAAGGGGATCCAGTACCTGACAGCCTGGGAGAACATGATTGACAGGCCATGGTGCTTTGCCAGAGATGGCCTTCATCTGTCTCCCCTGGGCTTCAGGCTTCTGGTAAATGCTCTTGCCACCCCGATAGTGCCTTATTTAGGCAAAGGGCATGAGCACAAAGTTACCAACATGAACAATTCTTCTAAATGAAATTTAAAGGTCATGCTGCTAAATGCTAGGAGTCTTAACATGAAATTGCATTCATTGCAAGCATTCCTTGCCTTGGAGGATGCTGACATTTGTGCAGTCACTGAAACCTGGCTCAAAGCTGTGGACAGCACACCAGCCTTACTAGGTTACTCATCCTGCCATACTTTCAGACCCCAAACAGAGAGCTACAAAGCCAAAGGAGGTGGAGTTTCAATATTTATCAGAGACATACACACCTCCAGGCTGGTCAAATGGTATGACACACAGGAGACACTACAAGTACAGTTAACTGCTGACAAAACACCTATTCAAATCCACCAACAATGAATATGGATGCCCACTCCACCTATCTGAACTTACTTGAATCTATCAAGATTCAACCCTCTATCCTGATCCTGGGTGACTTTAACTACCCAACCATAGAGTGGAAGACCTATTCTAGCCCAAACATGAAGGCCCAGATATTCCTTGAATTTGTCAATGCCAATGCATTGGATTAGCTGGTGGACACCCCTACAAGAGGTGAAAATATCCTGGACCTGGTCCTAACCAACACGAGTAGCCACTGTAGCACCCCTACAGTGTCATCCTCCTGGGTAAGATCTGACCATAAAGCGATCACTTTTGAAGTCATAATTTCCCCTAACCACCCCCCCCCCCTTGTCAGGATTAAACAAAAAAACTTTTCCAAAGCTGACTACACTCTCCTGAATGCAGGTATAAGCAGCTTCACAGCCACTGTCTCTTCAGTTGGAACTAGCACTAATGTCAAAGCCTACAACAAAACACTATATGAGCACCTACATAACTGTATGGACTCAGCAATACCTGACAGGACCAAGTTATCTTCCTCAAGGAAGAGTAAACCTGCCTAGTGGACAGCAGCAATAAACAAATGTTATAATAAAATGACATTTCTGTGCAGGATCAAGAAGGAGCAGGTGCCAAGATGAAAGCAATCTCTCCTTTGTCTGAACTTGCCAATAAGGTTACTGGTTGAATCCTCTAAGGCTAACCTTGAGTCCAGATTGGCCACATCCACTAAGGACAGCACAAGGCCTTCTTCACATATGCCTGCAGCCTCAAAGGTAGCACCCAAATCTGCTCTGAATTGGTGGTCAATAACACCACATACACAAACGCTGCAGCTATACACAACCTGCTGGCAGACAGGTTCAGTGAAAACCTCACCCCCCCGTCCCCCCATTAGTAAACCAGGACATCCCCAACACCTGTCCCCCTCTCCTCATCACTAGGGAGCAGGTCTTTACTGCCCTCTCAAAGGCAAAAACTACAGTCTCCATGGGACCTGACAACATCCCTGGCTATATCCTACATGAACTCAGGCATGAGCTCTCAGGTCCATTAGGCACCCTATTCAACTAAAGCCTGAGCACCATCTTCATCCCAGCCAAATGAAGGACAGCCACTGTCATCCCTCTACACAAAGGTGGATCATCCACTGACCCAGGCAATTATAGGCTCATCAGCCTAACTAGCCTGATCTGCAAGGCTATGGAATGCATTATTATGGACCTTATAAACAAGGACATTGACAACCTCCAAATGCTTGACTGCGCACATTTTGGTTTTGTCAAAGGGAGATCATGCCTGTTAAACTTGGTCGACTTCTTTGAAACAGTCAGCAAAGCAGCAAAGCCATGGACGAGGGGAAGACAGTGCATACCACCTACCTTGACCTAGCCAAAGCCTTCATCATTATTCACCACTCGCCCATAATAGATAAACTCTCTCAGCCCATATGTTACCAGATGGGTAGCTAACTGGCTCACTGATAGAACCCACTCAGTCAAAACAGAGAAAGCCACCTCTAGCAGGAGACCAGTAATGGGCAGTGTACCCCAATGATCAGTCTTGGGATCTCTACTGTTTGGGATATACTTTGCTGAGGTGCAAGCCAAAACCAGTGGTCTATGGCTGACCAAATGTGCAGATGACTGCATGATGGGCACTGTCTTAAATTCCCCTAGGGATGTGAACATCCTCCAAGAGGGCCTTACCCAGACTAATGACTGATCCGAGAAGCATGGCTTCAAATTGCATGTCAAGTAATGCATCATTATCTTGGGGAAAAAGACATCCCCACTAATTTTCACATTAATAACAACACACTAAGCTTGCAGTCAGTCATGAGGGACTTGGGCACCCAGGTTGATAGTGACCTGACTTTTGATCTCCACATTGCCTACACTGTATGGAAGGCTTTCTACATGGCCCACCTCATAAGTAAGGGTAACTCATCAACGAACAAGGATGTCATAACATCCCTGTACTCCTCCCTTATCAGACCCATTACCAAGTATAATGCCCCTTTCGGCATGTACCTTGCCAAGCACATACAGCAGCTGGAGAGACCACAGAGGTTCTTGACCAGGAAAATCCAGGGTCTCAAACACCTATTCTATACAGATAGGCAAAAAGCCCTGTCTCTCTAGTCAGTCTCGTGTAAAGACTGCTCAGAGGTGACCTATGTCTGACATACAAGACCATCTCAGACCCAGCCTTGATGAAGTTGCTGAATATCCGTAAGTCAAACTCCACTCACACAACCCACATGCAAGACCTCAACCTGGTCTGTGACATTAATAGAACTTGCTGGTGGGATAGATTTGCATCTCAAAGACTCCCACATCTGTGGGAATAGACTCCCTCTCCATGTCAAGCAGAGTACCTCTCTAGTCCTCTTTAAGAGGAACCTGAATGGCTGGATGGGAAAGAGAAAATACACCCCTGGGATCCCACCTGTGTCTCTGCTGGACAGGGGAAACAGGTGCTGACTTTGTGGGAACATGGGTGAAATTCTTGGCTTGGCTTATAAGAGCCTCTGGGGAAATAGCCTAGTATCATCCTATGAACCTATCATCCTATAGGCATTTTTTTATCCCATAGTAAATATGATAATTTCATTGTCATCTCCCAGGAAAATTTTAGACTGAAGCATCAGGACAAAACTGCATGTTAATTTAGTCATCATTTAGAGTGGCTGGAAGAAAACTATGTACACTGGTCAATATATTATATGTGTGTGTGTGTGTGTGTGTGTGTGTGTGTGTGTGTGTGTGTGTGTGTGTGTATATATATATATATATATATATATATATATATATATATATATATATATATATATAGCTATATGGGTCTACTGTATAAGTTCAAAAATACACTTCTTCGAACTCACACAGTCGGCCCTGGGTTATGTGAAAGTGCACTTAATGAAAGTGCACTTTCGCAAAACCTGCTTCAGCGAACGGGCTACGTACTGCCGTTTAGTGCAGTAGTCACGGACCTTAGGGTTAGGGCACGGGTTATGGTAAGGGGATAGCTAGTAGGGCTGTCCCCTTACTATGACCTGTGCCCTAACCCTAAGGTCTGTAACTACCACACCACAATAGAGGACATAGCACGTTTTCCTACTGTCCTCCACTGTGGTGCGATACGTTCATAGAAGCAGAGTTCGCGAAGGTGCACTTTCGAATAAGTGCACTTTCGCGTAACTGAGCGGTCTACTGCTCTTTTTCGAATACATGGTATTCGATGAAAAGCAGTAGACCCATATATATATATTTATATGTATGTACACACACACACACACACACACACACACACACACACACGTGTGTGTGTGTGTGTGTGTGTGTGTGTGTGTATATATATGTATATATATATATATATATATATATATATATATATATATATATATATATATATATATATATATATATATACAGGGTCTATATTATGTTGACAAAATCTAATTACGACGAACATCTTTCTTTCAACTTTCTGGTTTAAAAGCCGCATTTACACTTGTTTCCCACCTTTCCTGAAACTAGTCAAGTCCAGATACAGGCTTGCTGTATCCGGGACTGTTAGTAAGCGTCTGAGCCCCCCAAGCCTTTCTGTGTTGGAGGGAAGCCTTCTAGCTTATCAGTGGGAGTGGTAAGCATTAGGTAGCCTATCTACCACAAGAGGAGTGGTTCCTGGCCCAGAAATTGTAGCTACTGGCTGTTTGGGCAGTTTTTTCCCATCTCTTTCAACTTTCTGGTTTAAAAGCTGCACTTGCGCTTGTTTCCTGCCTTTCCTGTAAATAGCCTAGTCCAGATACAAAGTTGCTGTATCCAGGACTGTTAGTAAGCTTCTGAGCCCCGCAAGCCTTTCTGTGTTGGTGGGAAGCCTTCTAGCTTATCAGTGGGAGCGGTAAGCACTAGGTAGCCTATCTACCACAAGAGGAATGGTTCTGGCCCAGAAATTGTGGTTTATTGGCTGTTTGAGCAGTTTTTCCATCTCTCTCAACTTTCTGGTTTTAAAGCCCATGTTTGTGCTTGATCCCCACCTTTTCCATAGTTAATTTAGTCCAGGTACAGATTTTCTGTATCCAGGACTGTTTGTAAGCTTCTGAGCCCCGCAAGCCTTTGTGTTGGAGTGGAGACTTCTAGCTTATCAGTGGGAGTGGTAAGTGCTAGGTAGCCTGTCTACCACAAGAGGAGTGGTTCTTCACCCAGGAATTGTAGTTTATGGATCATTTGGGAAGCTGTCCATCTCTTTCAACTTTCTGGTTTAAAAGACCACATCTGCGCTTGTTTCCCATCGTTCCTGTAACTAACCTACTGGAAAGCACTAGAAAGCCTTAAACTGATACAAGTCTTCTAGCTTAAAAGAGAGTCTTTGGAGTGATTATCAGTTTACTGTATTTTCTTGCTGTACTTAACTGTTTTCCACTTAAATGCTGATTTTCCAGTGTTTATTGTGATTTAAAAGCTTGGTTTTTTCACATATTGTACTTATTTGACTGCCTGCACTTTTAAAAAGTTGTTTTTTGTTTAAATAATTTAACTGTTGTAGGCTACACACTAAAGTACGATAGCCTTTTCTGATTGCTTGTAGTCATTTAAAGCTGTTTTAAGTGTACTTTTTATTGTTTTTGCCTCATCTTTTCAAAAAAAAAAAAAAACATTCCTTGTTTTCCACCCTTCTAAACTAGTATAGTCCAGTTTTCAGGCTGGTGCTGAACTCCGGGGCTGTGTTACAAGTTTCTGAGTTGCCCACACCTTACTTGGATAGAGGGAAGTTTCTCTGTTCACCTGTGAGTGAGGGGAAATTTGAGCAGCCATCTGTCCCTGGAGGAGTGGTTCCCGCCCAGAAGTTAGAAGTTTAAAAACTGCGTTTACACGGTTTTGCACGTGGGGCAGCACCGGTTAGCTACGGTTAAATTATTCCCGTCTCCACTAAGTCTCCTCTTCAGTTTTTCCCTTGAAACTAGTCTAACTCTCAACCTAAGCACTCAAAAAGCATCCTACAGTCCAGCACTTGCTCAGACCTAATAGCAAGCACTAATATACCCAACACTTCATTGCCCAGCAGAGCAAGGCTCTTTATCCACCCCTCACCAACCAAGCAACTAAGCAGCTCACCCTACTATTCAGGCATGACCAAAGGACAACTTCAGGTGTACTCTCCAGTCCAGCTGGTAAACCTGTGTATCCTAAGGCAATGTTACAACTGCCTCATGTACACAGACAACTCTATCCTCCTACCACAAAACACTAACATATGCGAGAGATGCAATTATACAGCCAAACTGGAGACTAAGGTCTCTCCACCCAAGACTGGAACAGACAGTCATGAGGAGAAGATTAACACTTGCACCACACCTCCAGCCTCACACAGACCTACTAAACCAGCACTGGCCAAAAATACACATAAATACACTAAATCATACTCAGAAGCTCTAAATAAAAACCTGCAAAAGCATCAGAGAGCTCCAAAGCAGGCACCCAAAAAAACCTGCACTCCCGTCACAAACCAGACAACGCATAAAACACACAAAATCAATGTGCCACACAATCACAGCCCTTAAGGCGAACTAACATAACTAACACACTAGTAATAGGTGACTCTATAGTCAGGCACACTGATGTCCCACTCACTAGGCTGGACAAAGAGAAGGTTACTGTTAGCTGCCTGTCGGGAGCCAGAATCTGCCACATAACACAAGCACTCAGGTCACTCCAGAACAAGTACAAATATGACTCTGTCATTGTTCATGTTGGTGTGAATAACCTGAGACGTACCTCCCTGGACTACATGAAAAGAGACATGGAAGAGCTCTCTGATCATGTAGCCCAGGTGGGTATGACCCTGACCCTGAGTAACATCCTGCCCTCACCAAGAATGATACCTCAGTATAAAGAAAAAATGATCAAGTTCAACAATTGGCTAAGCTTCTAGTGTCATTCAAAGGGGATCCAGTGTCTGTCAGTCTGGGACGACATACTTGACAAGCCGTGTTGCTTCACAAGAGACAGTTTGCACCTGTCACCCCTAGGCTTACGAATACTGGCCAAGGCTCTTGCTGCCCCCATAGTGCCTTTTTTAGGCAAGGCTCAAAAGTCAAACCCACCTCCATAAACAGCACAAATAAAAAAATGAGGGTTATGCTACCCAACGCCAGGAGTTTAAATCTCAAAATGCATACGCTCGAAGCACTCCTCAGTATGGAGAACGTCGACATCTGTGCAATAACTGAAACCTGGTTCAAGGCTCCAGAGAGTACACCAGCACTACTGGGCTACAACTCATACCAAACATTTCGGCCACAGAACACGGACCGAAACACAAAAGGAGGGGATGTATCCATATTCATCAAGGATGCCTACACCTCCAGGTTAGTGGTGCAGCATGATACCTCTGATATCATCCATATGCAAGTAACAATGGGCAAATCTGCAGTGCAAATTGTGGCCTGCTACAGATCACCCTTCATGTCCCAGGACCACCACTCTGCCTTTCTGGAGACACTGGAAAACATGAAGTTCCTACCAAACACCCTGATATTGGGCAATTTCAATTACTCTACCATTAACTGGGAAAACTACTTGAGTACAAACTCCCAGGCTCAGCGCTTCCTGGAATTTATCAACTCAAACACCCTGGATCAGCTGGTAAACTCCCGCACCAGAGGTGAAAACATATTAGACCTGGTCATCACCAACATGGGCGACAGGTGTTCCGTACCAGAGGTCAACCTGTCACTGGTTAGATCAGACCATAAACTAATCACTCTGGATGTCCACACCCCACCACCATCCCCAACCAAGGAAACCACAGTGAAAAACTTTTCTAAAGCAAACTTCACCTTACTTAAGACAGAGGTGGTAAGTTTCACAGCCCCCATGCTAAAGGATAACGCTACCCAAGATACAGAATCCTTTGAAATGCACTCTATGAGCACCTACAAGGATGCATGGATCATGCCATCCCTAGAATCCAAGACTCACTCCCCTAAATGAAGGAAACCAGTCTGGTGGACCCCTGCCATAAACAAGTTATACAATAAAAGGAGGAAACTAGTTCAGAAAAAAAATCATATCCCAAGAAGGAAAGACATCCCTGATCAGTATCAGTAAGTAACTAAGGTCCCTCATAAAATCATCCAAGGCTAACTTTAAAAGAAAAATAGCAAAGGATTAGAATGATAACCACAAAGCCTTCTTTAGCTATGTCAAGAATCTAAGTGGCAACTCACAGATATGCTCTAAGCTAGTGCAAAATAGCACAAAATATACTGAACCTACTGATATTGCCAACATCCTGGCAGATTGATTCAGTGAAAACTTCACCCCCCTCTCACCTCCAAAAGGGCCCACAATACCGGAAAAGTGTAGTATCCCAGAAATCACAGACGCATGGGTGAAACAGCCCATTCAAAAGCCAAAAACACAGCATCAATGGGGCCAGATGGTGTCCGAGGATGTGTCTTGCACGAACTACAGAACAAATTAACCCCCCCACCTAAACACGCTGTTCAGCCTCAGCCTCTCCACAGGTTATGTGCCCATAGACTGGCGCACAGCAACAGTTATTCCGCTCCACAAATGAGGGGCCACAACTGACCCTGGTAACTATTGCCCCATAAGCCTGACGAGCCTGGTCTGCAAGGCTATGGAGCGCATCATCATGGAACTCATTAACAAAGATATTGGGAATCTCAAACACTTGACCCGACCCAGTTCAGCTTTGTTAAGGTCAGATCATGCCTACAAAACCTGGTTGACTTCTTTGAGACAGTCACCAAAGCCATAGACGTGGGAAAGGTGGTTCACACAGCCTACCTGGACCTCCCCAAGGCATTCAACACCATTCCTCACCTAACCAGTTACAAGTGGTGTCCTGCAAGGCTCAGCCCTGGGACCCCTACTGTTCAGCATATACTCCTCAGAAGTACAGGCAAACACAGGAGGACTATGGCTAACCATGTTTGCCGATGACTGCAAACTGGGAGCCATAATTGACTCTCCAGCTGGCACGGACATCCACCAAAAAGGCCTTACTGAGACAGACACCTGGTGTCAAAGTCATGGCCTCAAGCTAAATGCCCAAAAATGCATATTCATCCCATTTGGGAAAATCAAAACACCCATGAATTACCACATAGGTGGCAGCCCCCTTAATACAGAAGAGGTAATAAGAGATCTGGGGACCCAGGTAGATAGTAATCTCTCCTTTGACAATCATATTGCCAAAATAGTTAGGAAATCCTTCTATGTGGCCCATTTAATTACTAAAGGGTTCACATCTAGAAATAAAGAGGTTATAGTGCCCCTCTACTCATCACTCATCAGACCCATCATAGAGTACAATGTCCCATTTGCGATGTACCTCACAAGACACTTCCAACAGCTGGAAAGACCACAAAAGTACCTCACCAAGGGGATTACTGGCCTCAAACATATGTTCTATGCAGACTGACTGAAAAAAACTCCGGCTGTACTCAATGGTATATCGCTTACTCAGAGGTGGTCTCTGCCTGACTTACAAAGCCATGTCCAACTCAGAATTGACGGACATGCTCCACCTAAAGAAATCCAAGTCACTGCGAGCCACGCACTCTAGTGACCTAAACCTCACCACAACAATAAATAGAACATGCTGGAGGGATAGATTCCTGTCACAGAGACTCCCCATGCTTTGGAACAAAATTCTTATCTACATTAGGCAGTGCCCCTCACTAACACTCTTCAAGAGAAACCTTGATGAGATGATGGGTAACAGAAAATACACCCCTGGGATCACTTCATTGGCTCTGCTTGACAGAGGCTCAGTTAATTAATCAATGGGGCAGTGAAAGCCGATACCCTCTGGCTAGGCTTATAAATGCCCTCAAGCAGATAGCCTAGTACCAACCTATGAACCTATGAACCTTTTCATCAACACAAAATCAGTGAAACCATTCATTGAGTTTAATAATGGCAAAAACATAGTTGGCCAGCTTCAGAACTTTGCCCTTTTCTCCACTGTAGTGCGATCTCAGAGTTAGTATATATAGTTAGGGGGCTGTGGGGGGCAAAGCCCCTCACTTAGGTGGGTTTGATTTAGTGTGGATTTCGGTTTATTGTAGTGTGGGCAAGTATTTCCTTGCCCTTATTAAACTCAGTGAATGGTTTTGTTGATTTTGTGTCGATGAAAAGGTGTTCACCATAATTAGATTTTGGCAACATAATATAAACCCTATATACATACGTACATATGTAAATATATATATATATATATATATATATATATATATATATATATATATATATATAATATATATATGGGTCCCCCTCAAAAGGTTGAGTTTTCATTTGGTCAACAGCTGTTTAATCAGCCATTTATGATGAACTAAGCAGGTTACATGGTTGCACAATTCCCTGGTTTGAGGAATATACCCTTACTCCATGTTTGCACAATCCTGGAGTTAGAGTATATAATTAACAGTGGTTGTAAGGATGATGCTTTCATTTGTTTTTTTAATTTTAAATTTTTCAAGAACAACAGCTGTTTCTCAGTGTATGTGTAGTCGAGTGTTGAAATTAGCATTTACAATGTTTTTACATTGACATTTTGCATGTTGGTGTTCAGTGCATTCCATCTGTAGGACTATACCCCCCCCACACACACACATATATATATATATATATATATATATATATATATATATATATATATATATATATATATATAGATATATATATACATATATAAACTGTAAGGCAATTCTTGGCTGCATATACAGCAAACCGACTTAGCTTAAATACAGTTTTTGTGTGTGTAAGTGCTGGGTTTTGATTTGGTGATGTGTGTGCATGCCTTTGGGTGGATCTTGTTATTTGATCCATTTGAACAAATATTTAATGCTGAGGTTTCCATTCAGGCCTGGGGACGTGTCTGCTTTGAGCCCTATTTGCCATTTGAGCTCTCTGACTTCCAGTGGTCTGCTTGATTCTATATTGAAGGTGGAAACTTTTTCTAGCACTAGTAAGTTGAATCTAGGGGGTTGTGTGCACTCCTTGGAGTGTCTTGCAAGGGCATTCATGGAGTCAGAGCATCTGATGGCTTGGTAGTATTTCTTTATTCTGTCACTCAATTTGTGGGTGGTCATTCCAATGTAAAAGTCTTAGCTGTGGGCACATTTCCCTAGATAGACTTTGTACTTGTTGTCACAGTCATACCTGTCTTGAAACATGATAGGGTGTTTTCTATTTGCTATTTCAAGCCTGTCTTCTGTAATGATGTATTGGCAGCAGCAGCAGTGTCTGTCGGGGTGGGAGCTGGGGGACCCAGTATTCCTTGGGTTGTTAGGTTTCTTTCCTTGTTCAAACAGACCTTTAAGGGAGTGTGTCTTTTTGAAACAGAAGGTGGGCTTTTCGCCTAGTGTTTTGTGGAGTACTGGGTTGCTTTGTAGGATGCCCCAGTTGTTTTGCAATGTGTTCCTGATTAGAGCTGCATCAAGGGAGATAGGGATGGGGAACCTTGGTTAGTTAATGTCCCTTTCTCAGTGGGATTCTTCAAACTCGTATTTGAAAATGGGCAGGTGTCTTGTGTGTCTGTGTTCTGCCACTTGGAGGGCTGTGGAATGGACTAGGTTCGCTGGGTATTGTTTATCGAGAAAGAGTTTGCAAAGCTTTTTGCTTTCATTTGTAAACTCTGTGTCCTCACAACTGTTATACTGACAATAAATAAAAGGGCAAAAATTATTGTTTTTTTCAGGGGGAGGATGCAAGCCCTTTTGCATCCCCAATACCCCCATTAGCTTCAATAGGCCAACATTGAAATCGCACAACAGTAAGGGAAAAGAGAAAATTCCTTTATCCACAATGTGATGACTCTTTACAAAAAAAAAATGCAAAACAGTCAGTAAATGGTTCATAAAATGTGAGCTTGATCAATCGAGAGCAGAATTCCCATTGTGACAAATCAAACCTGTGACAAAGGTCCTGCTTACTCAACCAGGTGGATTTTTTTTAAAAGGTCACCAAAGCAATGGATAAAGGCAAAATGCTATACACCACTTACTGTTACCTGGCTAAAGCTTTTGACACAGTTCCCCACACAAGCATATTAGAAAAGCTAAATAAACTGGGAATAAACCCCTACATCACCTGCTGAACTGTCAACTGGCTCAGAGATAGGACATAGATAATCAAAATACACTGACAATATGCCCCTAAAAGTTTACCAACTTATTCAGGATTTGAGAACTTATGTGGACAATGTCTTAACTTTTGACTAACATGTATCCATTGTTATATGAAAGTCCTATATTGCACAGCTTATAAACAAAAAGATTATGTCTAGATCAAGAGATTTCATTGTCTCCCTTTTCTCAGCCCTCAATAGGCCATTCATTGAATATAATGCCCTCTTTGGCATGTAGATCTCCAAACACAAGCAAAAACTGGAACTCCCACAGAAATACCTTACTAAAAGGATACAATGCCTAAACAGCATATCCTACATGGACTGACTCAAAGCTCTGTCACTATGCATAGTATCCTACAGACTGCCAAGAGGTGGTCTGTGTGTGGCATACCAGGCATCCTCTGACCCATTACTGATGGATTTGCTGCTCACCAGCAAGGTCAAATGGCATCAGAATTACTCAGTGTAGGAATCTAAACCTTTTATACAACATCAACAGAATGCTTTGAAGGGGCAGGTATATCTCACATAAGATACTGCTGCTCTAGAACAGACTCCCCATTCATGTAAAACAAAGTTAATTCCTGTCCATATTCAAGTGCGGTTTAGATCTATGGATAGGAAACAAAAAAAATACCCCAGGGCAGCCCCCTGTACTAGAAGCAGCTCCTCAGTCTCTTATCCCATGCATGAGTGCCCTCAAATTATCTGTGGTATGTTCCCAGTTATTCTCATTAGGGGTAATAGAAAATTATCGGCCATGGGAGGGGTAAGGCCAGTCTATAACCAAATGGATTAGGTTATTTCAAGCACAACAAGGGAAACTGGTTAGGGTTAAAATGGCCCCACAAGGGCAGCTAGCCTGGTACTTACCTAAGAACCTATGTTGCTAGAACCCTGCATCAACTGTAAACACAGTACAGCAGACTGCCTGGAATATAACTGCCATTTTAGGTAAATCATGTGGACTGATAGTCACATGGTGGGATGTCAAATCAGTAGGTCAGAGCCATGACACTGCATCTGCTTTTGGGGCATGGTATGGAATCCTCCCCACACATAGTTTCTGCTACCAACACCTTTACATGTCTCCTCTCCTCATAACAGATTTCCTTGATGTTGTATGCTGGAGATGTTTCTAGCCATATGCTCTGTGTTATGATGCATACAATATCAAGTCCTATTACCTATGTATCACAATGATCCTATGTCTGCTGATTGTACATTGCTGTAGTCCACACAGTTTCACCTATGTAGAATATCAAGCATCATCATATACTGACTTGGCTCTGCACTACTGATATTTTGTCCTTGAAATAAAATATTTTGTCAAAATCATTTTAGATTATTAATCATGTCCCTAACGGAAATTTTTAATAACAGTTCAGTATAGTATGGATTTAGTATTGCAGCTCTAAATGAGTCAGCTTGTTAAGTCTACAGTAAAGCCTTCACCTCTATACCACCTGTCCCAAACCATTCTTGATAAACAGATGTGAGAGTTTAAAGTGTCCTTTCTAACTAAAGTTCAGATATTAGTTATGTTTTAGTGAAGTGAAAATAATTTTGACCGCTGGGTTTCCTAGCATAGACTTAGGGTGAAACATCACGTTAGATTTTGTCCTTCTTAGACCGACACTGTGCACAAGATCCCTGTTGATGGTCAAAGGCAGATAAGAAGGACCTTATTTCTACTGGTCTCATACGGGTTTATATTAGATCAGCGAATGCTTAAAAAAGCGAACGCTGATTGATCGACCTTATGTAAGCGAAAGCTTACAATCTCGAACTGTCAGATCCGCGATTTTTTTCCTAGGGGAAAAAAATCACTGATCCAAAACACATACACACAACACAAGCACACCAAACAAACAGAAATCCACACACATACACCTAAAATCTGACACCTAACCCTACACTGAACTATGCACACACCACTAACTATCCACTTACCTTAACCCAAACCCTAACCCTAAGGTCCGTCACTATCACGCACTCACCTGCTCCCGAACCCTAACTCACCTAAACCTGCCCTAACCCTCACATCCACACAATCACACACATACCTAACCTGAGCCCTAACCCTAACTCACCTAACCCACCCAAACACTCACATCCACAAATCGTACACTTACCTGAATCCGACCCATAACTTTCCACCACAGCACTGAAAATACTGAAGCAACAGAAATGGACAACCGAATTCTTTCCCTAGGAAAAAATTTGAGTTTCTGTTGCTTCGATATTTTTAACTTTCGCTAAAATAAGGTCGATCAATCAGCGTTCGCTTGTTTAAGCATTCGCTGATCTAATATAGACCCTCTCATACAGGGCATTTCCTATACCCCAGATGAATTACATATTCTGATAGGAAGCTATAGTTGTAACTGGGGATGAAATCTACAATCTAATTTTGCACATCTCATCTTTCTCAGATGTCATTGTTATTTTGCAGTACTTAACCAATGAGTTAGAAAATAGGCATTTGCTATTTTAGAAATTATTAGAGCAAATATGTATATTGATTTACAGAAGCAGCAAAATATAACCACATCTAAAGGAAACCTCTTAATCCAAGAACAGTTCAGTTGTCAACATTTTAACAAAGTTAATTTTTGCTGTAACAATGAATCAAAGTGGGAAGCAAAATAGCATTCTTTTAAGTTAAGACATTTAATTAAAACAGGCATTCTTTATTCTGAAATCATTTCACATCCACCTGTTAAAATTGCTTAAAACAGCATGACCCTAATAATACTATGAATCAAAAGATGAAATTTGTACCAGAAACCCCATTTCAAGCTGGTGGGAAGACCAACTGGGTAGAACCAGACGGTTATTAAAGTTCTAAATATTTTAGGGCACCAACTGTGATCATTCAAAGTAGCAGAAAGAAGAGGCATTTCTGCAAAATTAAACATACCTGTAATGAATCTAACAATAAGCAGATTAGTGATGAATGTATGAGCTATAAAAATGTATTTACCGTGTACACATAACTGTGACAGATTTAATACAGTTTATGTTTGCACAGCATTACTGTACAAAGCCTTAACAATTCACAGGACATAGGCAAAACTCTGTACTCAACAAAACATTTGTAATTATGTTCCTTGAGAAAATTGGCTTCTACAATTCTGCAGCATAAAAAGCTGAGATAAAATATCTAGAAACTGGAGTAAATATCAGAAAACATAACAGATCTTATTTATTAACATACGACTTGCTTTGGTGGAAATTGTAAAAAAGATTTTGAAACAGTTTTACCATGGCTGTTATTAAAAATATTGTTAGTTTGTTAATTTAATTATTACTGTTCTGATGTTATGTAGAATAGTTTCAAGCAATGCAAAGGCCTTACATGCCGATGTTATGTAGAATAGTTTCAAGAAATGCAAAGGCCTTACATGCTGTAAGAAACAAAGAATTTTGCCCAAGATGGATTATTTATACCCTGTTGTAATACTCTTAGCCATATTTTGTGATGTGCCTTGAAATGTATAAGAAGATGACTGGGGAATGTCTTCAGATCAAGCAGAGGAGGGATGTACCGTGTCTGTGAGTAAGGATTTACTTTGTTTACATCATTGTATAATTGAAAGGATATGGGAAAAGTTTAGTGAAGTCATGGAGAATGTCCTTCAGATGGTATAATCAGAGATTTTCTGGCAAACCATCCAATGACTCAAGAGGTGGCATGGGGATACATTGCTAAGATTCTTCTCTACATGTGTAGAGAAACAACAAACTCAAATGTGGGACACTGTGGGTGTGAAAGGATCACTATAAAGAGTTTTAGAAACCAGTGGATATTGAAAGCAAAATTCAAATGTATTATCATGATAAATAAACTCTAAGCATGCTGAAATAAGAGGACACAAAAATAATACACAGAATATAAATCACCCAAAATCGCAATGAAACTTAGTGCTAAATGTTATGATGATACAAAACAACTAGGTATCAAAATCAGAAAAGGTTTGGTTAAAGATATTATCCTAAACCAAGGTGAAGCTGGGCAGTCTCTGAGCCACCTTGTAAGGGATGGGGATTCCAAATTTGTAGAGTCTTGTAAGTTATATATATAAGATTACATATTCCAAGCCTCATTTTTTGGAATTGACAGTCATCATGGGGAGGACAAGAAAGCCCATGTTAATAAGGAAGTTAAGAGCTCTCAGATGTAATATGGACCTCAAAACTTTACAACCAGAATCTTGAATGCAGTATAATACTCTACAAGCAGCCACTTCATATTCAGTAGCACGACAATAATATGAGCAAAGTGTAGCTGGATGAATTCTGTGTCAGGTAGTCTGTGGAAGAAGGCATTGCAATAGCCAAGCCAAGAAGAAGCAAAGCACAAATGATCAGCAAAAAGACCTCGTTGCAGAGATTTAGTGTCCAGTCCTGGTGATGTTAACAGATGATAGCGAGTTCCCTTGTTATCATCTGTCCAGTCCTGGTGATGTCGATAGATGACAGCAAGGGAATTTGACATCTCCATTTAATACTTCATTCCAAGATGTCATCTAGTCATTCAGTTTCGTGGCAAGTTAACACATGCTATAGACAAATCCTAACAAATCAATCCACTTGTGATTAAGGGAGCAAATTAACATCGAGAGTGGCAGGAACATCTACGCCCACAAGTTATATACATGTTGAGCCTCAGATGATTCCTTTTTGACCAGTAAAACACAATTTTAAGGTCATCTGCAGGGGAACTCATGACTATCATGTATTTCTGATGGAGAGGGTGGTAAATGTATCTTTTATTTTATTAGCATAGCAATGATAATGCAGGTCTTTCCTCCTAGTCTGTTCTCCTTGGGTCTGCATATACACAGTGAATTACAAAGGGCTTAAGATGGAGCCTTGTAGAGCTATATACTCCAAAGAGTAGGAATAGGTTAAATTGACACCCATCACCTCCCTCTGAAACTGTCCTCAAAGGTAGGAGAAAAAAATGTACTGTGTTCGAAACCACAGTAAGGATGATCAAGGAGGATCAACGCTGAATAGACATGCTGACTTCTCACCATAACAAATAATTTGCTGTCTAAATAATGACACTTTATCTGATTCTATAGCACAGATGTTTTGACCAAGACTATGGCGGAAATGATATAGTTATGAACATCAACTGCACTGCCAGATGAGCTGGCTGGGGAAGGGTGAGTGTGAGCATCTAATCATATCATATACATATGGGGAGAAGGTATTGATGCAGTCCCTTCACAAATGCACCACCTGGAAGAAGGCACAGGATTGCAGCTTTCACTACAAACATGGGGGGGGGGGGGTTGCAAGCCCATCATGATGTCCAAACACTCCAGCCTGAGGTGCAGGCATGCAGAAGCCTACTCTTATGAAGGCTCAATCTAACAGATATTGTACCTTACTCTCTTGCCAACAGAAGAAGTTTTAGGTGTGTTTATAAATATTGTTAATCCCTGCTGTATAATGGTTATAATACCCAGGTCTTGCCTTCCTCCCCCATCGCTCTAGGATATTGGGAGTGGGAAGAATGATTGGACTAGTAATACATATGAACCTGATAGTGACAGGGTGGAAAGAGGACTAGTGATCAAAAATTACTTAAAAAAATATATGGGACCAGCAGGGAACAGGTACTCATATTAGCCTTTCATCATCAGCAGGAACCTTGTGAACAGTGTAAATCTAAACTGGACAAAAATCTCAGTTGATGTTTCACCCTATGTTTGTGCCAGTAAACCAAAGATGTCAAAGTGGTTCCCTTCTTATGTGCTGTCATAAAAGTCAGCATTGTGTTACCCAATTCAGGATGAATGGTCGATATTCTGCCTGTGATTTTGTTTGCTATCAGTGATGACAGCAATACCATAACCACACAATAGGTTGTCATTAAAGTTTACCAAAAAGAAAATGTGGAATGGGAACTACAACTAACTACAACAAAGATGTACATGATGTCAATAGCCCCTCCCAGTTAGGGCATACAAAAAGTCCCCTGGTGTGTAGGACAGTGTATGTGATGCTAGTGTCTGCTCCTCCAGAATATTCTTCACCTTCCCAGCCCAGGGATGGAGTGCTCTCAACCCTCTGGGGACTGAGATGTATAGTACTTAGGACAGTTATGGTTATTTATTCTTTTGTTGACTGTGTTAGTTTCACTAGTCTAGTTGATGATATTCATATGACTAGAGGAATTTGACTGCTGCATCAGCACTTCCCCTACTCTTTTTGACTGTTGCCATGTGATCTTTTATATCCACCTGAGCTAGCACTAGCAGGTAGATAAGGCCTTGATTTAGCATCTCATCTGCAGGATGACATACTCAGGAATGCAGCAGTCCCCTACAGTGTCAACAATACATTTACCTGGTGAGGGAATAGAACACACAGCCTTCCACACCAAAGGTAAGTATGCTAACTGTTGCACCACTCCCATTGTAATGGGTTCAGACTTAGAGCAGCTGATGGTCAGCTGAAGGACACAAATTAGTCCTCCCCCAAAAAACAGCCTACATTACCTGACATAGATCACCAGTGAGTGTAATGACACCAGCAGTCTGAGTTATTGTGAGCTGTAGTACGAATCACCTTTGGCGTGTTACAGAATTATTAGTGCTGTATCATTCATTTCCCTGTCTTGTTAGCAGCTTATTTTCAGCTGCTCTAAGCAAAGTAAATTGTATAAGTCCTAACATTCCGTGCATAATTTGATAGCATTTTTATCCATCTTATGACTGGTTCCTTAGATATCTAAATCTTGCTAAATAAGGTTAATTACTATTACTTTGTCATCTATAGACCACCATCTATATCCCCTACTTACCATGGCAGTTAGACAAAATTTCATTTAGTCTTAACGCCATTATGTTGGAGACTTCATCAATCTGTCAGTAAACTGGATGACATCAACTAACAATGGTCATCATGCACAAAACTTTTGTGACATTCTAAATGCTGACTTCCATGTGCAAATAGTTAACTATCCTACCAAAGACCCAAATACTTACAAATGTGACCCCTTCTTACACACTTGACTTGAGGTATACCTTGATGGACTATATGAAGAAAGAATTGATGGAGCTCTCAGACTATGCATCACAGATAGGTATAATCTTAGCACTGAACTGCATTTTACCTTCTTAAAGGATGGTGACACAGTATGAGAAAAAAGATTTAAATTGTTTTAGTTTTTGGTTATATTTGAAGGGGGTACAATATTTGTTAGCCTGGAAGGATATGATCAGCACACCACACAGTTTTGCTAGAGATGGCCTGCATCCATCTCTTCTATTCATTTTGTTATTGGCAAAGACATTGTTCACCCAATAGTACCATTTTTACTCAATGCCACCCTAAACAATGCTATAACAAAGCTGCTAAATTTGTAGCACATACCCCTTTCAGAACCAACCACTGTATAGCAGAGAAAAGCCTTATTGTTTAGAACTGCCAATTTCAACTGACATAAAGACATCATCTTATCCCCTATAAAATTATCCAGCATCCATATGCCTGTCCACCACTAAAAACATTTTAGACAGCTGTGTTCCCAGTCTGTCACTGCAATCCAGTGAACAAAAACTGCTGTCTGTCTACAAACCTAATAAATCTGCTAGCCATTGTCTGTACTCGTACAAGGTTGCTTAGGCCTGGAACTCCTTACCTGTATCCATTAGGTATATACCCTCCCTCCCATCTTTCAAAACCACTCTGAAAGATTTCTTAGCTAAAATTGGGTTCTGTTCTTGCTCAAAACCAGACTAAACTATATCCCTAAATGTGAACAAGCACCTTTTCATTCCTTATACCTCCTTATTCTCCATTCTTCACTTACTTTCTTACTACTCTCTCTCTTCCCTGATTTTTTCTCCAAATATACCATAAACCTTTTACCTCACTTCATATTACATCTCCTATTTGTATTAGACTAACTTACCTTTAATTTCTCTACAAGCTGTCTACAGTTTATCTAAATATTAAATGAATGTCATATACCTTGTATCGAATCGTAACTTATATTTTTATATTATGTCTAATTTATTATAATTATTTAAACTTCAGATGCTTTTGATTTATTTTTTAAGACTGTAAAATTATTGTTCTTAACATGTTTTGCAATAATTTGAAGCTTTGATCCCCAGGCCTCCACTGAAAATGGGCTTCTACCCAGTCGGACTTTCCCGGTAATCATATGTCAATCAATAGACACTACTGATTTGTAGAAACATACACCACCACATTATACCAGCATGTAAACAACTGTACCCTATAGAAACAAGTGCAGGGTAAATCCCAGAAAAAAACATGGTGTAACAATAATACATACAAGTTTTACGATAAAAGGAAGAGATTATTTACCAAAATTAAGAAGAGTATTTCCAAGAATGCTAGAGCTTTTGTCACTGAAATAAACAAGCAACTCAAGAGTTTAATAAAATCTACCAAAGCCAAGCCTGAAGCTAAAATAGCTCCCCAAGCCAAAGACAATCACAAGGCCTTTTTTAGTGGCTCGTGTTACGTCAGAAGCACAATCAGCAATACACTGAGCTAATTCTGACTGATGTTACCTACACTAAGGCTGAATATACAGCAAACCAGTTGGCTGATAAATTGAGCTCAAACCTTACTCCTCTCTGCCTTCCATCTATCCTCTCAGACATACCTGAAACTGGCTTGCCTTCATCTATCATACAAGACCAAGTCTTAAAAGTGCTATCAAAAGCTAAACGTATTGCATTGATGGGCCCTAAAAATATCCCTGGATGCATCTTAGATAACAAGAAGCAAGATTTAGCCACCCCCCCCACAACAACACTGTTTTACACTGTTTAACCTCAGATGCCATACAAGCTTTATACCAAGTGAATGGAGAACAGCTACAGTCACTCCTGTGCATAAGGGAGGACATTTCACAGACTCAGGAAATAAGAGATCCAGAAGTCTGACCAGCCTCATATGCAAAGCAATGGAAAGACTTGTCATGGAACAAATCAACAAGCACACAGGGAACCTCCAAGCATTAGACCCATCTTAGTTTAGATTTGTCAAGGGCCAATAATTCTTACTCAGCTTTGTGGACTTTTTTGAAAAGGTCACCAAAGCAATGGATGAAGGTAAAATGATACACACTGCATACCTCTACCTGCTCAAGGCTTTGGCACAATCCCCACTCAGACATGGTAGAAATGCTAAATAAAATGGGTATAGACCCTTACATCACCAACTAGCTTGCTAACCGATTCACAGATAGGACACAGAAGATCAGAAGAGTGGAAGCTACCTCTGCAAAGGACCATTCACCAGTGGAGTCCCACAGGGATCAGTGCTAGGATCTTTCCTGTTTGGCATCTATATCTCTGAAATACAACCAATACCAAAGGGCTCTGGCTGACTATGTCTGCAAATGACTGCAAGCTAGAAATAGTCATTAAATCCATAATTGATGTAGCCATTCTGCAGGAAGGTTTGCCCCAAACAAATAATTGGTCCCAGAATCAGAATCATGGATTGAAGCTAAATGCCAAAAATGCATTATCATATCCTTTGGGAGGTCATCTACCCCAGGGAACTACCACATTCACAATATGTCCCTAAGAGTTGATGCATTGTTTTGAGATATGGGAGCTTATGTGGATAATGACCTAACTTTTGACAAACTTGCATCCTTTGTTGTATGAAAGTCCTTCTATATTGCACAGCTTATAAACAAGGGGATTGTGTCTAGATCTAGAGATATTATTGTCCCCCTTTACTCAGCCCTCATTAGGCCACTTATAGGGTACAATATCCTCTTTGGTATGTATCTATCCTGACACATGCAGCAAATGGAAAGCCACAGAGATACAGTACTAAATGGATTACTAAAAGGATACAAGGCCTAAACATACCTATCAACTGTGCAGATTGCTGCAGAATGTCCAGATTTTTGCCTCATATGTTTAACCTGTTTCTCATACAATTGTGGTCTTCTGACAAATCATCAGCAATTCATTGAGGATTGAAGTCAGAAAATTATGACAGACATTTGAGATTCAGACTTCATACCCTTCAGAAAGTCAATGCTAATGCAACACCTGTTATTGCATCAACTTTCTTAGTTTGCAAGAGCAATCTTTGAAAATTGTCCCTATTTTGGGGTTTTGCACCTCCCCACCATTATATATGGCTTTGTCCAGATTTCTTGCTCTTAGAGGTTGAGGGGTATAGGTCTAAACAATGTGTCCTTCATGGACTGAATCAAATTACTGTCACTGTACTTGGTATCCTACAGACTATTAAGAAGTGGCCTGTGTCTGGCATAAAAGGCATCCTTTAACACAGTATAGTTGGACTACATCAGCAAAACAAATTGCATCAAAAATACTCAGTTCAGGCATTTAAACCTCCACCACAACATCAACAAAACACTTCGGAGGTACAGATATATCTCATAGTGGATTAGGGTTGCCACCTTTTCAATTGCCCAAAGTGGGACTTTTTTTTAGAAACGTCAGATTTTGCAGGGCAAAACATACCCACAGCCAGTACAAAGGAAAGAACTTCACTTTTTTGCCTAAATAAAAGCTTATTATTGTAGCATTATAGTTGCTTATTCTGTTTTTTATAACATTTAGGTGTTTCAGATGCAAAATAATTGTTTTATGCAACTACTACAGAAAATATAGGATAAGTTTTGTCCTAAAATCTCAGGACATTTGCCATTTTTTCAATTTTTTTGCAGGACACAACTGCCCAAAGAGGGACTGTCCCTCGCAAAGTGGGACAGGTGGTAACCCTATAGTGGATGCTAATGTTCTGATATATACTTCCCATCCACGTAAAACAAAGCTCATCCTGTCCTTATTCAAGCACGACTTGGATCTATGGATGGTTAATAAAAAATTTACAGTAGGACTGCCCCTGTACTATTAATGGAGAGAGGCAGCTCCTGAATGTTTTATCCCACTCATGCATCCCCCAAATTAGCTATAGTATAGCCTCAGTTATTCTGACTAGGTGTAATGTACAGTTAGTGACCATGGGATGGGTAATGCTTATTCTGCTTATAGTTGGACAGTTGACAGGCATGATGTTGAAATAGACATCTATTAGTGATGACCAGGAGCATTTTCTACTTATCGCAGAATCTTTGGATGCAGTAGGCCCACAATATGAGATTAGTTTTAAACTTCTCATTATGCTTATGCTTTTGTCAGGTTGCTACAGGTAGCTCCATCCAGCTATGAAACAGGGGCTAAAATTCAAAGGAGAAAACAGCAGCCTCACCTACAAAGCTTGCTATGGAGCTATACCATTTGTGATGATCTATAAGATCAGTAAATAGCAAATAATTACTTTTGCAGTAAACCCCAAATGAAGAATAATTATTAATTAGTTGATGCTAACTCATAAACTGTCCCCGGGATTCATGAAGCTTGGCGCAAGGCCGGCTGTAGGCTTGCACCAACAGTGCAGCATGAAGATGGTGCAGTAGCACCAAATGTATATTAATGAAGGCGCGCTGCAGCCACAGCCACTTGCACAGGAAAGGAGCGCTAGTGCATAGGGCGTGTAGAAGTGCCGCACTGAAGTGTGGAAATGCCAGCTGTCGATGTGCAACCTAAAATGCTTGCATATAACAAGTTGCAAGATAGTAATCACATCCGTCAGTGTCCGTGGATACTGAAACGTATGCAAAGCATGCAAGAAAGTTCCTGCAAACACAAAATGAAGAAGCAAACACAAATGCATGGTAGGGAATAACAGGTCCCTATCCCGCGAACAAATGACATGGAAAACCGTGTGCCCGTAGTCCAACGCTGTGTAAATAGCTATACCGAGTGGAAGTGAAACGCATCATATGTTAGCGAGCCGGCAGTAGGTATGTCCAGCCCAATGGTTAGGGTCACCAGCTGACCCATAATGTGAGGGAGGGTACACAGCTGGGCAGATGTGTCCATAACAAAATACATGATAAATGTACATATCTAGCGACCGTATGTCCGAATCATATCCCACAAGGCATGTAATAGTCACATACAAATGGTATGTCCATATTTCACATACCAAATGTGACAGGAAATAGAATAAGCATGTAAACGAAACAGAAGGAGCATATAAACAGCTACAACAATAAGGAAACATGTAGGCTGAAAGGAACAGTATTATCCATACTGTTGACTGTGGGGACGTGCTGTCAAGTACAGTCGGATATGTGTACGGAATATATTTCATCCCGGACATAGGAAAAGGTGGCATCCTACCAATGATTAGAACAGTCAGCCAAAATCCGCAAATCAGCGGTACAAGCCGAACTTGTCAGGATGTGTCACAGTTGAACAGGTAGTACCCGGGTATACCAACCATGTAATGAAAGTTAAGTATGGGCGTGTACCTATGTGCATGAGGTATAACATGTGGAAAGCAAACATGGCAAGGTAGTCCACACAACTGTAAAGGTACCTGACATATGTAGGGTATTCAATGTGTTACTCTGGTCGTGTCATGGGCCAACAACCAAAGCAGTGGTGTATGGGGTGTGAGGAATATGTGTGTGTGGGGGGATGGGTAATGGTACAATCCTCCAAGGCGATACTGTGTCGTATGCAGAATAGGTGAACCGGAGGTGTATGAGGGAGCAGCAGGTGAAGCAGAAAGAAACAGAAAAACATGTATAAACAGCTGCAATACAACCAGACGGGCCATACTGTAGAACACAATCCCACAAACATATGAATATTGAAATGTGTGATACAAATGTATAGACATGTCACCGGCACATACCCACAGATTGGTCCTGATGGAACTGGCCATAACAAATACAACACACCTGGATGCATAATGGACTACCCAGCATCCCCTCCACATCACACAACCCGCTCCCTTACCTGAACGTCCACTAAATCCAGCCATACTTGGCCTACTGGTTTGGTGCTGCCACATCTACACATAGTGACCACTACGCATATGTAGTAGGTAGTGTCACCCTAGGCAGTTGCAGGATTGCACACAATGTATCCCTTGCATGTAAAACCCCCAGCACATTTTCATAACGCCAGAAGAATGTTCGGTATATCTCTTGTTTTGGTCTTGTTCCATTTTTGGGATATCCCTCATGGGATAAGTAACCTGTGTAAACATTAGAATGGAAGACACAAAGTCCAGTCCTGTAGATATCTGGACACAAGTTGGAATGTGCATTAGTCATGCACGACACTGTCCAGCCCTAAATGGTCATGCATAACCTACTACCCAGGATCAAACACCTGCCCGTGTGAAGCACGTGTCCCGACACGAATAAGCGAGAGAATATATTGCACACATTCGCATAGTGGCACATGGTATAAGGTTGATGAAGGCACTGATGTAAACAGGTTACACCTGATCTACTGTGTGAGGGACAATTAATGTGTGTGTAGGTGTGATCTGACCAACAATGGTACAATGCCAAATGTCATGTGACCGTAGGAAATAACTATGCACCATACTGCATGTAACAGTTGCCTAAAGCGGTCACGTCGGGACAGAATAAATGTAATTTGTACAAGAAACAGGCAAACAACAAAAGTGCCAAAGGTATAAGGCTCACAGCTAGGAAACAAATGAATGTTCTAAACCTGCACTGACCGTGGCTATGTGTTGGCCCAAACAATCTTGTGTCCGCAGTAGGGTTATCATCTGTCCCGCTTTGTGAGGGACAGTCCATCGTTGGACAGTTGTGTCCTGACAAAAGACATTTCAAATGGCAAATGTCCTGGGATTGTAGGACATAATTATGTCCCATATCTTGTGTAATAGTAGCAGAAAATAATGATTGCAGTATCTACAATACCTAAATGTTACAAGAAACAGAATAAGCAACCAAACCGCTACAAAAATAGGCTTTTATGTAGGCAAATAAGTAAAGTTCTATCTGTTGTACTGACCATGGGTATGTGTCGGCTTGTAAAATCAGATGTGTGTTCTGAAAATGTCCCATCTTGGCCATTTGAAAAGGTGCCAACCCTAGTCACCAGAATACAGCACAACCTGTACATATGACAATGTCAACGATACCAATGGTCAGAGCATTCGCACAATAACTGGCCAGACCCTTAAAAACTCACAAAGCCAGTGACCTTTGGGGGAAAGGTGTTGAATGAGAATGACTACTTACAACAATGAAGAGTAATAGATGCATTTAACTGCAGAAAATTAGTAGTATTATAAATCTGTCAACAAGTCCCAAGTTAATAGTACTAATATGGTAGAAGTGTCCGTGATTGTCCCTGAGTTGTCATAGCCTTGTCCCTGTAGACATGAGTCCCAGAGTATTAGAGAGGTCCGTACACCAACCAACTGTCCCATCTGTTGACAGGACTATTGCATAGCTGTAGTGAATTCATAACAGATGTCCAGAATAATATTCATTGTATGTATAAATGAATGAAATAGTCAAATGGGCACCAACCCAATAATGTGGTCAGAGGTGCCCAAACACCTGCGTCTGTAAACACAGGTAGAATGTTAAACTCTGCACTAACTCTGTCCATGTGCTATGTCTGATCTTTGAACAATGCCAAAGCAGTGCTAGTCACCAGTTGGCCAAGCCTAAACCCAAACCAGCACTTGAAAACTCTTACAATCAAACACGTGTATGTGCGAGAACTATAAGCGTAGGAGTTATGAATATCCTTGGAGTGAGTAGACTTGCAGCACGGGTCCAGAGCAGTAGGAAACGTCCTAATTGTAGTACTGGGGTTTTCCCAGCAGGAGAATGGATGCCTGCTGTGGAAGGGAAGTGGTGAGGCATATGTCAGAGTAGCTATGAACCATGGGTATACATATAAATGAGCCAGAACACCAATAGTGTAGTGGATACAGCATCCACCCAACGTAAAGGCATTCCCGGTCCAAGTACGACTATAGCACATATTAATTGTGTAATGAATGCCTCTGTGCTGTAAAGCCAACATTTATACATGTAAAGGTGACCGCGTTTGCATGGCTCTGTTAACCAGATTCCATCAAATTGGTACTGTCATAAGGAATAAGGCACATGTAATCCTAAAGACGTGCTTGTAAACATATGTAACTCAGAATAAGTAGATGCAAGTGGGCCTGTGCGGGTGTACGCAGCTATTAGCATAGCAAATGTATGTTGTCTTCTACAGCTGTGACTTTCATATATATATATATATATATATATATATATATATATATATATATATATATAGTTAGATAGATGTGTGTATAGATAAATATCCACAGACATAACAGAAATATGCAATTATATATCTACATATTTATCAATATATACACATATATATAAATATATATATATATATATATATATATATATATATATATATACACACACACATATATATATATCCACATTTATATATCCACATATATATATATATATATATATATATATATATATATATATATATATATATATATATATATATCTATAGATAGATATGTTAGGAATGCTGACAGACAAAAGCAAACCTAAGGGTTGTGAAGGGAATCCAGAGCAAGTTAGGAATTATGAAGTGCTCGCAGCATATGTCACATAAAGCTGCACAAGTGTGAGTAGAGCACCGCTCTCCACACCAGAGGCAGGGCTATGCCAGTGGCCATAACACTGTTGAAGTGCTACATCAACATTGTAAACAGACGGAATGTAGGACATGTTGCGGCCACCTACACTAGTAACCCGCAAATCGTTCGTACTCCATAACACCAGGAAAGGCACGTATGTGCAAATATGAATGGATGGTGTGCCTGTGAATACATGAGGCAGTACAAAATGTGTATAGGGCCCCAATGCTCATGAGAGGGCAATGTGTAAAGGTGTGCTATGGCTGCGATATCAGGTGTATAATGGCTGTTATGCGGGGAAACTCAACACGGGTGTGCAGGAGAAACTATGGATATGCGAGTATGGACACAGGAGTGATAGGGTATGTTGTGCCGGGTGCAATGGAGCGACCTGTGGAGGTCAGCTAGTACATAGGTGCGATTCCCAGATAGAGGATCGTTTGCGTGGAGACATGCGTGAATGGGCGTATTGTTGTCGGACGTTGTGCGTCAGGTCTGGCAGCCCGGCACGTAAAACCTATACGCCACCAATGAGCGGAACGGAGTTCTGCTGTGACAACCCCAAACCGGGAAAAGCAGAAAGACACAACTACATGAAGACAACAATTTGACGTCACGGTAACACAAACACACATCCTATCAACAGTAATAATATGAATGTGTACAGAAACAAACAGGAAAAATAGGCACACACAAGGATATACTACGGATATATATATAGATAGATATATATACACAAACAACAGGTAGTGATATATACACATACACACAAAACAAACTATATGTCAGTGTAGATATACACATTCACATAAATAGGTTACTTCACAGCAATTAGGGGTAACATATTTACAGTCAGGGCATTTGTGACTGGGAGGTCCAATAAAGAAACGTTGTACCCCCCCACATCACCCAGCTAGGCCAGACAGACATACAGACAGGCAATACAGAGCAATACACTGCCGCTGTCCAAAACACCGGTAGGAAAGGACCAGTGGGAGAGTTCTGCAAGGTCTACACTTTAAACATGGATAACGGTGTCCCTTGCGGGACCCCAAAAATTCAGGGTATGAAAGAATCTGCTGACATTATTATGAGCAGTATGTAGGTGTACGTGGAACAGTAGGTTGTGCAAGTGTGATAATACATGGGTTGACAAAACGTATGACGTGTCCTGAGATGGGCAGAGTGGGCAATGTGTAGGGGTGTGCTCATACCCCAGCTGCTCTCGCAGTAAGTATTTGTCATGACTGCTGTAGAGGGGTGCCAGGTAGGTGGACCATGGGTATGCATTAATGGGCTTAAGTGTGCAGGTGCTGGTTGGCAGAGATGTAGTAGGCCCGTCCAGTGGAAGTCATTAATATTCCTGTGTGGGCATAGCATACACCTACACCTCCCAAACCTGAAGAGCACATCTACCGGATAGTTTGTAAACCATCGGAGAATACATAGAGACCTACACAGTGCCGTGTACCCGATTAGCATGGACGTCCATAGTTATGTATCAGAATGTAACAAAGTCCAACTAAACACTGCCAGAACTACTGATATTAGGTGAACAGGTGGCAGAATACAGGTAATGACAGATGACAACATGTATGAGTCATAAGCGGCATGTACCTCGACAAACGTGAATGAATACATATGTTCTGTGACTGTGAATGTGTCTGGTTAATAGAACCAATCATCTAAATGTGTCCTGCAGGTTGTTATGCATTGCTCCTGATACAGTGTTCATTCACACCCATTGGTATGTGAGTTCTGCTACTGACAGAAAGTGCATAAGTTGCTGACCACCTCAGGTAGATGATAGCATAATAGAAGAGGTTAAACACCCGTAGGCCTGCGAGGGACAAACCCATCTGGGCAGTTGTGTCTTGCAAAATGACAGTTATGGCACATGGCCTGGCCGCCTGTGAGTTCAGGAATGGAGGCTATATAGTGTGTGTAGTGGTGTCAGACATCAATTTGTTGTATCAGTAACAGCTACATGTAATAGGAAACAGTATTATCAATTATAATGCTACATGAATAACCTTAACGTATGCAAACCATGGAGGTCGTCCATGTACTACTGGCTGTGGGTCAGACCTCTCAACCAATTGGGGACAAATTTCAACAGAATCACGGACAAGTCAAGAAAACACAAGGACAATCAGGGACACGGTTAAAATATTAGAGCTATTAACTGGAAACATTGACAGAATCAGAGCATATGAATTGATACACATTTTCTGAAGTAAAAGAAGTTTGTAACTTTTAATTATTGTCATTATTCATGAAGTGTAATTCACCACCTGTCCTCCAAACATCACTAGTTTTAGGAAGGATTAAGATGGACAGAGTTAAAATTTGAGTCAAAATCAGGGACGGCACTGAAAATCAGGGACAGTTGAGAGGTATGCTGTAGGTATGTGTTGCCTCAACACATGTGATAGCTCTACATATAGGGTCTATAGGGCCACCACCAGTCTGAATGGCCAAAGTGGAACCTGCTCTGTAGAACTGTCAGATGTACCAGGGCAGAACATACTTACAGCCATGCATAGTACAGAAATATACATATCGGAGCAAATCAAAGCGTAGTCTAGCAGCAGTATAGTTGTGTATGCTACTACATATGACATATCGATGTGTCAGGTATACAAGACCTGTAACAAGCAACCAGTACAGACACCTACAAAATGAGAAGGTCCCCTAATCAGGACAGTTGCAATGGCTAGAGTATTGTCCATACCACTCAACTGTCCCTGAATGTCTGGTACATCCCTGAGTTTGACTGAAAGTCTAACTGTGTCCTTCTTAATCCCTCCTAAATGTAGTGGCTGTTGAAGGAAAGGTGGTGAATTACACTTACTGACTAATGACAATAAGTAAGAGTTATAAACAACTGTTACTTCAGAATATGTGTATTACGTCATATGCTCTGATTCTGTCAATGTGTCAAGTTAATAGCACTACTTTTGTAAAAGTGTCCCTGTTTTTCATGACCTGACCCTGAGTCTGCAGAAATGTGTCCCCGATTGGTGGAGAGTTCTGGTATTGTCACATGTGATGTTTGATGAAGGACTATCCCATGCAAAGTGGGAAAGGTGTCACTCCTACAGTCTCCCGTCGTGCAATCTGAAAGGTGGTCAACGTGCAGTTGGTATGCGGTAGCATGACTCGGCAGACAGCTGCATTAACAAACTCAAGTCACATATCAGCATTGCAGAGTATCGGTTCCCATATATCAGGCAGATGGGAGCAGATCCTATGAGGAGCACGCATATAATATGAGTACGTCACTGGACAGGCTGCCGAGTCCATACAGTCGAACGGCTGCCGTGGCAAAATGGTTACACATACCCGATACTGTAGTCATGTAGTCTGATGTAGTACGCATCACAAGGGATCGCACACACCCAGCGTGAGTGACAAATGTAAGCGGAAATGTCGGAGAGCGAGCGGCTGTAAGCGTGTTTGTCTAACAGTATGCCAGTAGTGCCCTGTCAAAGAAATGTGGAGTGTAAACGTGTATAAGGTGCTGTGACCAGAGGTCAGCAGTGCTTAACACAGTGCAAACCCACGCATAACAGCTCCCACCTGCTGGACTGTGCCTTACCCAGTTTGTATCCAAAGGTGTCGGCCTGTCTGCAAACAAAGAACCGCCCTATACATGTGATGGTAGAAGTACCCTGCACACATAGCTCATGTGAATTAACAATAGACCATGGCATATGTACAGACAATAGACCGCAAACACCATACAGCGCAGACATCCAACAGTACAGCAATGTACTGGCAGATATGTCCAGACCACTGGTGTGTGCATGCCTGGCCATCCTGTGGTTCAGTGTGTGAGCATGCCCAGTATGACTGTTACACATGTTGTAGACTGACAATACTGTCATGTATGTGAGCATGCAAAGTATGGTCAACTGTATTGCATGTGTCACATGTCTAGATAGTTAGTACTGTTTTGCTGACCCCTCCGTTCTACACAGACAGGTGACATGCTGTGTCTGCAAGGCAGCTAATGGTCATGTGGCATTGACAGTTGCTATATGTCTGTATAGCGTGGGGGGACATGCAACCACAACCACAACCACAGTCCTACACAACACCGTGGGTGGTGCACATGACACTCACAATTGTAGGTGTGATGGGGGGCACAGCCAACAGTTGTACACATCTGCTGCTACTGTACTGGTCTGCCGGGTACTCCATGTCAGTGTGTGGACCTACCTAAATTGCTGGTTGGAGGGATACCAGGGTATGTCAGTTCCCAGCATTAATTACCAGCACAGTGGTGTTGGACGTCCTATTACACATCCTACATCAAACAGCCTGGCCTGCTGTTGTCTGTGTGTGTCATAGGGGGTTGGGGTCAGTCATTGGGCATATCCATAGGCCATCATATATTATTTGTTTGTATTGGTCCACATCTGTCCAGCTGCATGGAACGTGTGTGGGCTGTACGGACACACATGATGGTCAGCCCATAATCTGCAGTGGGTTAGGACACCCTGTGTACTACAGCCTACCATTGTGACCCCTGTATGTGCTACAGAGGTCATGGTGCCACTATGGATGTGTACTGTCTGCTGCCCTAACATATGGCCACCACAGTCACTTGTATGCTCACATACATACCAGAGCAATGGGTAAGTACACATTCTAATACAACTGCCACTTGTTAGGTCAATAGACATACCCTGGTTGTGTTACGGACTGGAGGACAGTGCTGGAGTGCTGCCTATGTCAGATGCACACAGTGCACCTCCCATACATGGCCGAGCACAGGTACTGTCATGTTTGGCATCCATTGTACTGTGTGCTGGTCAGAGAGGGGAAATCTGTGGGTACCTACTGTGTCAGTGCATATGCCTTGTGTTGCCTCTTTGCCAACGGCAGGTCATACTGTGCATGGGCTGTCGCCGACTTTGCCCTACTCAGGTAGTTCCTTCACCAAGTCACACTGTGCCTGTACAGGTCTTGGCATTGGTGTTGGGCTTTGTGGCCCTGCCCCATACTGTTCCTGCTGCAACTGTTACTGCAGGATAACATTGTGTAGCATAGCAAATAACATAACAACATGTATGCGTGTAGCTTGTGAATACTGCAGAGCCCCAACAGATGTGTCCGGATACCAGAACTGTGAACCGAGCATCCCAAACACATGCACATGTATATATCTTGCCTGTGCATCCGCCTCAGTATGGTGTGACTGTTCAGGTGTGTGTGCATTGCTGATGGGTATTATAAGCCACTACACCAGTGTTTACCTAACATCCCCCACTAGGAGACTGTAGGGGATGTCCATATAGGCATTGGTGTGCTACAGCTGTGTCAGACGCCATATATCGGACACATCACAGCTTCCAGGGCAGACAGCACACACATTCAATCTCATGCCGTGGCCATCACATAGGGACTAGCTGTTGGAGGGTATGCCCCTGCACTGACTGTAGGCCCTACCCTGCTCCCCGGGTGGTGCTACATGTGCAGGCTATAGCACCCAGTACCCCAGGGTACTCATCCATGTGGTTGAACAGCTTCATATTGCTGGTCCACTAATCACGTGTGTGGAGGACCTGTACATGCTCACTAGCATGTGTTGACATGGCATCTGTGTACTGGTGCAATACTCTGGATGCAGATGCCTGTGAGATACCCATGATATCCCCAGTTGTGCTGTGTGAGGTACCTGTGGCTAGTACACCTAGGCCAACACATCCTATGGTATCCACTGTGATGCATTCCCCTCGGCCTGTTTGATGTGTTTGGCACAGGTCAATAAGCTGCATTAGGAGGTCTCTGTCCACCCCATGGTTATCCAACATCCCCAGCCCATGTAGACCCTGGTAAGTCACCCCCAGTCTATAAAGTCTTATGTCACCCCAGTAAGGGTTGTTCGGCAGCATACACATCCGCACTTCCCCAGTCTCCTGCACATGTTGGTATATGTTGCCTGCTGCACCCCGTGACATTTGGTTGGACTGTGTCATGAAATGTCCCTGCAGGTATACACCGGTGGTGTAGAGTGTGGACGAAACATGTGTGTATGCTGCTTGCTCGCATTAATGTACTGTTCATGTGCGGGCAGGCCATGTAATCAGCTGATTGTGCTGATCAACACCTTTTTGTGCAGCCTGTACACCCTGACTACCCCACCACTGCTGTCATCCCCCCAACGTCACCAGGCAGGTATAGACACAACCCTAGCTTAGGTTTGCTAAGGCAGGAGCAGTCCCGAGGCACAGTTCTGCAATGTACGTACAGTATGCCTGATCCCCCCTCCCATGCTGTCAACTATATGCGAGACCTGCACCTGGCTGACTACACACATACACTCCAGGGACCAGCAGCACACCCTGGTGATAAATGTGATACACCTCAGTCGACCTCATCTGCATAGTATAGTCTTCTTATGAATAGTTATATGACCCATTCCAAACCTCCAACATATTAACCACTGCTCAGTGTTGCTCAGATCCACACACAACTGGCAACAGGTGCCTTACCATCACCATATTTGATGTCCCATGGTCTGCCCAGCAACAAAATAACCAGTGTCTACACGACTACAACCCGTGGCCCTGCACACCACAGACGATGTGCATTAACATCACGCCATGGCAGATATACATAGATCCCAGGTTATCATGTACAGATCATCCGGCACAAATAGTCAATAGTGCTGATGTACCCAGACATATGTTCACATCTATGTCCACCTCTACATCTTCATGTATCACATATATTATTTGTAGACATATATACATGGACATACATATATGTATATATACATAAACACATATACATGTACACACATATGTAGATATGGCATTTATATCACAACAGCAAACCACATGACAGCAATGCATTAGACAGGAATGGAAAGGAAACTACATGTGCCACCTGCATCATGTAGTGTTGTTAATATCAAGGCACGTGTGCTATGTTGCGTCACAAGGGTCAGACCATAGCAAGGGTAAGAAAAGGGCTGCTGACAGTTACTCACCAGACCTATTGGCGACTGTATGTGTTGACAACCCAGTGTCTTGGCAGAATATGTGGGCTGTGGACACTAAATAGGTCAGCAACAAAACAAACTGGACATATCCTGCAGCTAGCCACCCACAGATACCAACACATACGCTATAACTGCCAAACACACACCTGCCATGCCTTGAAATCAAGCATCTACCTGTGTAGTCTACCACACTACAGCATTATGCAGTAACAGAATGCGCTACTGAGTTCCAGCATCACTGCACTCCCACAGGCATACTTCTAGGTGGATGACATCATCCGCAAAGGCAAAGACGCTGATAGGGAATGTATGTGGTGTGAGCCATCTAAAAGCATTACTCTCTCCCCAGGCAGCTGGAAACACACGCACACACACACACAGAGGCAGACACGTGGCAGGGCTGGGAGTCGAACATACACCTAACTACCATACACCTAACTACCTTATCACACTACAGCATTACGCAGTTACAGAACGTGCTATTGAGATTACTGAACACAGCACTCCCAGAGGCATACTTCTAGGTGGATGACATCATCCACAAAGGCAAAGATGCTGATAGGGAATGTATGTGGTGTGAGTCATCTAAAAGCATCACTGTGTCCCCAGGCAGCTGGAAACACACACACACACACACACACACACACACACACACACACACACACACACACACACACACACACACACACACACACACACACACACACACACACAGGCACACACTTGGCAGGGCTGGGAGTCAAACATGCACCTAACTACCTTATCACACAGTTACAGAACGTGCTACCGTGATTACTGAAGACAGCACTCCCAGAGGCATACTTCTAGGTGGATGACATCATCCGCAAAGGCAAGGACGCTGATAGGGACTGTATAGAGAGTGAGCAGTCTGAAAGCATATTACTGTCCCAAGGCAGATGTAGACAAACACACGGCAGTAGTGTGATCATGGCAACTAAATATCTACGGAGCATTACAACACCACTACATAGATACGGGACTCACCACAGACAGTACACCCTTCAAGACAGTCAACCAGTGTGTTCAATGTAGGCATCCATCGTGACGTTGAAAAGGGACATCTGTTGCCTGGATGACCACCATCACTATACAGGATGTCAATGGCCATGCCCATACACAGAGGCACATCACCAACACAAGGTGTCACTGGGCATGCCTACACCCTTAGCATCACACGTCCATTTGGAATGTACTGTGTGTCCATCTACACAACGGCATACTGGGCATGCTCACACACTTAGCAGTTGCAAAGGGCCATCTTGCATGCACACAGATTCTAAACATGGAAGGGCGCAGTTTGGAATGTACTGTGTATCCATCTACACAATGACGTACTGGGCATGCTCACACACTTAGCAGTTGCAAAGGGCCGTCTTGCATGCACACGGATTCTAAACATGGAAGGGCGCAGTTTGGAATGTACTGTGTATCCATCTACACAACGACGTACTGGGCATGCTCACACAGCAGTTGCAAAGGGCCATCTTGCATGCACACAGATTCTAAACATGGAAGGGAGCAGTTTGGAATGTACTGTGTGTCCATCTACACAACAGCATACTGGGCATGCTCACACACTTAGCAGTTGCAAAGGGCCATCTCGCATGCACACGGATTCTAAACATGGAAGGGCACAGTATGGTGTTACTGTCCCCACATACATGAAGGCCACTCACATGTACTGACCAGTACACACTCAGGAGCCATCACAGATGTCTCAGGTGCAGATCACAGAGGTACACACCACAGTCTACAATGTAGCCCTCAGACATCACCATGTAGTTGGACCAGCAGTACACAGCCATACATTACCACAACACTATGTTACTCATGACCAGTGGACTGTACATAGGTCTACAGCAACTGTGCAGACCCTGGGTCTTACACAGCTGTGACAGATGACTGTCGCTGTACACCAAAGAACACACATGTTTGGATATGACATACATGTAATCGCAGTGGATATGAGCATGGTCCACACACACAACACATATGTACATAGCATAGCTTTTGCTGTCCTCCATGCAGATAAGTGGCTACAGCAATCACACGCACGCAAATGGAAGGTGGGTCCATGGCTGTTGAATGCTAACAGTACATGAGGTAGCAATGTTGACCGAGGACACATTCCCTCTGTACTAGTTACCCATGACACCCATCATATCATACAACAGTCCATGTGTTATGTATGTCATCACACATGTCCACCAATTGCAATGCATACAAACATGGCTACATGACAGGCATGTAGGACCAACACACATGTACAATTTGTAGTGTGCATGCATCTACCATGCATGTGCAGTAGCTGATGTATGTAAATCATCTGTGCCCAACTACAACATGCAGTTGCAATGCAGCCCCATCATTGACACCTGTATATGGTGACATACTGACAGTACGGTAGGATGTACATCAGGTATGGATGGATGTGTGTACATAAAGTGGTGATCCACCTGTGCAGATGGATGTTTGCCGGGGACGGCTCACAGGTGTGTCACACGCCATCCTACCATTACATGTGCAAACAGTATGCTGTTACTGTTACTTGACGGTGAAGCCATAAAACCTACACAGCGGTCATGTGTTACTGACTGTAAGTCACTTGACACCTGTAACACTTACATCCTCCCATGTGCATATAGCAGCACAATTGCCGGACATAGCGTTGGTTCACATAATGCGGCCAATACTGCTGCATGTCTGTCAGATGTATCATCATTTAGCAGGTATATAATTCACAGTACTGGCATGGGTGTTTGGTTGTGTGACCATATATGCCACGTATGGCGGGGAATACATCCCAATTGTTACACACCCCTGTACACTGTTATAGAGATCTGTACATACTCCAGTATGGAAAGCATGATGTAGGCAGGGGTGGTGTGTGTATCACACACATATCAGCTATCCGTATGTGAATGACATTTGTGGTCTCCACCGTGTGTGTGTGTGTGTGTGTGTGTGTGTGTGTGTGTGTGTGTGTATGTATGTATGGCTGTCTGGTGCATGGAGTGAGGGTGTATGCTGCCATACAGAACACACAGGATCCCTAACCCCTCATGGTGATGCAGTCTACTACCCTGTTGATGCCATCGGTCTCAGTCATACCGGCTACCTGTACATGTTCTTTCTTTGTGTCGCGTCATGTGGGTGCACAGTACTTTGAGGGTGATGACCACATAGGCAGGGGCCCTCACTTCAACACTATGGGGTGTGCATTATAGTGTTGTTGACCCCGTGAGTGTGGGCATGTTCCTGTAATGTGACAGGGTATTACTGCTACACAGTGAGGCCTCATGCTATCAAGTGGCCTCTAACGTTATCATCAGCCAGACCGCTGTGTACATTCCCTGCACCATGTCAGCATACCTGTGATGTGACCTGGTATGGATGTCACGTCTCTAGCCACTGTAGCCCATTAAACTGCCCACATGCTTCTGGATCATTATATGTGTGGACATCTGTGGTATGTTAGCCTTTCCAACAGCCATGTTGAGGCTATGTATAGCATGCTGATATTGCCATACTTGCCTGTGAGTACTCCACAGTTACACATGGGAGACTGCAAACACTGCTACCTGTAGGCACATGCAAGTAGACCATAAGGAGGGAACCAGGGCATCATTACCAACATGCTGTTACTGTTGTTACCGAGGCACATACTGTGAACATATAACAATGCATGCTAAACCTGTACAACATGGTATGTTTGGTGTGTGTCAACAGTACACAACTAATGTAATATACACTTCTCTCACTATTCTTACACAAGTAATGTAATGTACATTTCTCTCACAATTCTTACATAACTAATGTAATATACACTTCTCTCACTATTCTGTTCACCCTGTGCATCAGACCATTTGAGCATGTCCCTGCACCGATGGTGTGGATGACAGGGATGCAGCACAGGCTTCATCATATGCACAGGGTGATAATGTTTGCCAGGGGCATAGGCTGCACCAATGGATGACATCAAGTGTGTGGGTAAGGGCCGGTGATATGATTGGACATGTCTGTTCAGTATGCATGTGGGTGTTGTAGTGCCCTACAAATGTGTTTGCTGTGTGCGTGTATGTGTGCACACAGTTCTGCCTTTTGTGAGGCCTACACAGGGTTATTATTGACAGCTCTAGATTGTACAGACCAGGTTGTACAGCTCACTGTGTCCGGCCACGGCCACGTGACCTGTGCCTGCCAGGAGTTGCACGGGCACTACCAGGCGGAGGTACAGATTGGCTACTGTCAGACGACACATGTCCACTGGAACCATGTCCCCACTGGGAACGTCCAGGGCCATGTCCAAGTGCCCTGCTGTGTCCTGGTGTGGACAGCACAGCATCAGCTGCTCTGCTACTGCTACCGGCACTGTGGGAGCGGGCATGTGAGGTGGCACGCTCACATTGATCTGCACTAGGTGGTGTAGCTGGCCTACATCTACTTGGCCTATGCCTCACTCCTACCAGATGTTCCAGCACAGACAGCTCATGCTCGTGGATTGCCATGCCATGGTCAAGGATTCCGACCATATCACCCATTCACCTGTCCAGAACATCAGCAGTCTGCTGTTGCACATTTGCCAATGCCTGGATGTTGTCATTTAGGGTATGGATAGCAGTCCTCTGCAGCCTCTGCCCTTCTCTGTTCTACCGTTCAGCATGTGCCTGTGCCACCATTACAGTCTGGAACATGCGTCTGGTGATACCAGCTGCTGTGCTCTGTCCTGCAGGTGCATGTCTGCCAGAGGTCCTCCTACGAGCAGCACCGGCCACATGCCTGTGTGGCACATCTGCAGTCATTACACTGACACCATGGTGTGGAGACACACCTTTTGTAGCCACCACACGTTCCTGTTCCACTCTGACAGATGCTGACTGTCCTTCCTCTATGGCCACTGGTGATGCGGTATGTGTTGGCAGCAGAACTGTGTGCGGGGAAGAGGGGGGCATAGCTGGGATGGCAACCATTGGCACAGATTCAGCCTCTGACAACCCTGCCTGTACCTCATGCATATGTTCATCACTGCTAGTATCTGTGGGGACACTAACATCAGATGGACCGCAGGAGGGTAACGCACCTACATCACCTGTGAATGCAAAGAAAGACTGTAAATTACAATAGACACACACACAGTGACAGACACACACAGTGACAGACACACACAGTGACAGACAGACAGACAGACACAGTGACAGACAGACACACACAGTGACAGACAGAAACACAGTGACAGACAGACACACACACACAGACACACAGTGACAGACAGACACACACACAGACACACACAGTGACAAACACACACACACAGACACACACAGGCACACACAGACACACACAAACACACACAGACACACCATGCATGTGATTTGACAGACGGCATGCAGCATGCATGTGATACAGCAGACGGCATGCAGCTCAGACATTAATAGTGTTAGTTAGCATACACACAGACACACACAGACACACCATGCATGTGATTTGACAGACGGCATGCAGCATGCATGTAATACAGCAGACGGCATGCAACTCAGACATTAATAGTGTTAGTTAGCATACACACAGACACACACAGACACACACACACACACAGACACAGACACACACAGACACACACAGACACACACAGACACACCATGCATGTGATTTGACAGACGGCATGCAGCATGCATGTGATACAGCAGACGGCATGCAGCTCAGACATTAATAGTGTTAGTTAGCATACCTCCCTGGGGTGCACACTACAGCAAACAGGTGTCATATCAGTAGCCATGCAGTTCACACAATCATGGTAGTATGCATGCATCCCCGTGATACATCATGTGGACCAGAACAGGATAACAGTACACATGGCTGACATGACCTTGACATGTAATCTGCTGACGTGTGCATTAACATGCATACATGTCTGACACAATGGTGTCCTGACACATGTACAGCGTTGTAATGGGCATCACATTGCGATGTTGTCTGTATGCCCTACAGATAGAATGCATGTTTAGCAAATGTGCACGAGCATGGAAGGGTAGTGTGAGCCGTCTACATTGCTATACAGTGTGAAGTACAGACACTGTGCCATTGCATGACATCATGAGGCGTCTATATTGCTATACAGTGCATAATATGTACACATTGCATAGCCATAACTGCATGCATACCCATGACATAACTGTGGATTGTGACCCACGATGCTGAGGTGTATTCACACCAAACCATGCTGTGTCATGTGACAGGTCACTGGAGGACCTACAGATGACACTCCTGCACAACTACTACAGAGTCTTAGCTGCCTGGCAACCATGTCCAAACATAGCAAACTTGTCAATTCACCATGTCCCACATGACATTGATGTACCACACACATGAGGTGCACAGCTAACGGTGGTGTCCTACAGCAGCGAGGGAAATGTACAGTATCTGTGGCCTGATGTGGTGTCAATGTCTATGGAAGCTGTACAGGTGACTACTGTCATGCTATGACACAGTCGTGATGTGCAACACATTTTATATGGTAGACTTCAGTGACACCTCCACTAGCTGTGCACAGGCTTTTAGGATGTCCAGTGTACCACATCAACTGTATAATCAGTCAACTAAGGCTATAATTGGACCATGTTTGGACAATGTGCAACAGGGTGTATACACATCACATCTACTGTGTGGCTACGTGTCTCTGGCCATCCCCCATGGCCATGTGTGCACATGTGTTGGCCAAATGTGTGCAATGGCCATCTATCTCACATGTCTGTGATGTCACATATGACATACACCCATAGATGTCAGATATGTCACCATCCACAGGGCTATGCAGACAACGGGTTGTATGTTTGGTATGTATGTGGGGTATGGGTTATGGGATAGTGTGACAATATTGCAGCCAGAACACTACTTGTCTGGGACATGTCAGATGGTACATCACAATGTGTGCACCCATTGCAGGGGCATATAACACAATGGTGACTCCTGTGGGCTGCCCATATCACAGCTCACTGTGTGGTACTGTTTGTGTACCACATGTGTTGTTTCAATGTATAGTACATATGTCCACACATGTAGCAATGACAAATACTGTGGTTTCCTGTCGGTGTATCATTTTGTTTGTATATATTGCACATGGGTAGCCAGTGTGAATGATGAGTGATGCGACCTGTATATCATGACTGGACAAGTGTACAAGTGTTAACTGGCCACATGGCAAATAGATCTATGCTTTAACATGCCTGATACTGATGACAGTCTCACCTGCAATGGGCTGATGTCTGTGCGGCACGCCAGAGGTACCTGTATAGGGGTGACACAGCCATTTGAACATTATCCATGACTGTATGACAGCCACAGGGTGCACTGTGCATGTTAACACATTCGCCTGTACAATAGCATATAGTATGCACATGTGTGCATACACAGGGTAGCATACTGTAGTATGCAGCATGTGTGTCAACATACCTTGCATATGATGTTACATTACATAATGTACAGTGACACATGCAACTAAATGGGATATAATAGTCATATGTGCAGTCCTGACTTACCAGGCAACTTCAGGTTCATTGGTTGGGAGATACCCACCTCCATGATGGAAGCTAGTGTTTGTGGATGCTGTTATGAGGGTGTCCCCAGACTGGCCAGTAGCTCCTCAGTGTGTGTGAGTGGGGGCTGGGTTGGTGGCCCACCACCTGTTCCACCTTGTTCCCTGGCGATTGCAGTGGCACGCTGTTTTGCATGTCGTATTAAGTCCGTGCAGTGTCTGCGCACCTGCTGGTAGGTGCGGTTATGGCCACCCACATCATTCACCCACCTGCAAAGATCCTGCCACAGGTCTTCACGCTGCTGGGCATGCTGTGGCACATGGCTGAACAGCACCTTGTAGTTCTCATGGAGGTACGGGATGAGGACATCATCCTCCTGGCAGCTGTACGCTGGCAGGCGTGTACGAGGCATTATCTGTAAGACATAATGATGGGGACAGGTCACAGTATCAGAGGTGTACAGAGATACTGCTGCACATACATTGCTAGTAAATCTAGTACATCTGCACACCCATTATGCATTGGATATCATCACCATATATGTGTGTCACCTCATTACATTGTTCATACTCCATGTGAATGCTGTCTTGATGTGGCCATGTCTGTTTGCCTGCACTGGTGTTCTTACCTATCAGCACATGCCTGGATGTGTCCACGGTAATGCTGTTGACCTTGATGCCGTGTATATGTCACATATCAACACATACACTGCCTTAATGGACTTGAGCAGTGACAATGCACACATATGCATGGAAACCTTTACATGCATGTGTTTTGCCATATGCATCTACATGGCACTGTACAGCTGTTCAACATCCTGCCACAGATCGCCTGTGTTGCACATGTGATAGACATGGGACAATGGCTAGTTGGACGTCATTTGCAGGGATGGTTATCAACTATAGCATGTACGGGCAAGGTTTCCTATCTGTATCCGACAGCCATATTGCCACCGCAAGGTGCATCAGTGCCACATTACTGATCCAGACAGGTGATACTACATCTACCATGCGGTCATCACACCATGTATGACAGAGATGACATGTGCAGCTTTGATGGACAGGGTTGCATGGTATGACGGGAGTATGTTACATGTATGGCACATGGATCTGTCCAGCATGTGACGATCCTAGTAGTAGGACTGTGGCTGTCCATGACGTATGTCTTTCAGATCAGGATATGGACATGTAGCATGTCCAACATCATAGTGTAGCACGTCTTTATGCAAGGTAGACAGCATGCTGCATAGCAGAAGTGAGGATTGCGAAGGCTGGTATCGCCCATCCACGCATGGCCAATACCCCTTAAAGGTGATATGTGATCCAATATTGGTCACCAGAGTGCTGTGTATGCCTGTCTAATGATCTCCATGCTCATGGATTGCACCCTGTCATGACATGGGTACCTCGTATGACTACCTAAGGGGCCTGGAGATGTCACCAACTCAGGAAGGTGAACTGCACAGCACCATCCCTTACACAGTGTCCATAATGTTGACCGCAGCCTAGGTGGTAGTTAATGGGTACAGGGATATTCACCTAGCGGTGACAATGCTGATATCATCTGTCAGAATGTGCACATATGTCACACACCTCACCCACAAAGCCCATTCTGTATGTTGTTCACAACACTGAGACAGCTATTGCTCATAGGTCATGGCCATTCACATCCTTACATATACAGATGCCTCACATTTGTCTGTGTGGTATGGGCTACAATGAGGGTGGTGTACAACACATTAACCCTGTTTTACTGTAGCTGGCACTGGTGTGATATGCACATGTCACTCTGGCACATTTTGTGGTGTTGATTCTGTCAACAGGCCACTGGTAGAACACTCCTGTGACATACAAAGGTATATGTAGTCAAACATCTGTACTGTCATGTACATCTGTACTGCTAACCTCTACATTGATAATGGTTCATGGACTTGCATACCATACTCAGCAGGGTAATAGTGCGGTGCCACCAATTATGACTGTCGTCACCACTTGTGGGTTGATATTATCCAACACCCTATCTGTATTGTATTTTCATGCTCAGCACTTGTTCAGAACTTGTGAGCACTTCATGAGCTACCGATTAACATAGCACCCATTCCATACCATTTCTCACAAGTACACTGTCTGTCGTTATATTTCCAACTTGCTTACAGTACAACAGCTGTTGTACACATGTAACTCACATATCTTGTGAGACATGTTTGTATATACAGGCATGTGCAACTGTCACGTACCAGTGCTATTGCCTGTCTATATGATGAATATGTCATACATGTGGCAAAAGAGCAATTGTCTCATGTACACAGTCAATGCTCACCTCCCAACCTACGACACTACAGCCTGTGGGAGATGCACATATGCAGCCCTGCTGGGGGTAATGCTGTCACCAATCCTGACTGAACCTGACAATCATGTGGGGATGTGTAACATTTGCAACACACCCCACTCATCACATAGTCTCACAAGATGTCCACCACCACAGGCTACACATACGAGTACAACTTGTGCAGTACCTCTCCATACTCTGTGTAGGCACCAAAGGCAGCCCCCATCACCAAACACAACAACAATAACTTATAGCCCACAGACTCATGTGTGCCCATCACATACAGCCAATAGGGTGCTATAACATACACAACACACCTGTCATAGATGACTCTGTAGGCGGTCACACTGATGTTCCACTCAGCAGGCTACACAAGGCGATAGTCGCTTATATCTTGCTGTCAGGTAACTGGTTTTGCAACATAACCTATGCACCCATGCCACATCTCACCATGTGGCATGGGTGCATAGATTATGTTGCAAAACCTGTTACCTGACATAACCTATGCACCCATGCCACATCTCACCATGTACAATTTGACTATCATTCTCCATGTTAGTGTGACTGCCCTGAGATGCAACTTCACAGACCACGTGTGCAGGAACATGCAATAGCTCACCGGTCTTGTAGCCCTGAAGGTATGGGCCAAGCCCTGGGGAACATTATGCATTCATCCGGACCTGTTACCACTGTACAACGACTGACTGTGTCACTTCAACAGTTGCCTATGCTTCTGCTGTCATTCCACAGGTATCTGGTATCTGTCCGTTTTTACTGACATGGTCAACAAAACAGGATGCTTTGGCACAGATGACCTGCACCTGTCAGCCCTGGGAGTACAGATAACATGTAAGGCTCTTGCTGCTTCTATAAAAAACAACCAAAAATGACCAACGAACTTTTTAAATTAAAAACAAAAAGAACACAATAAGAGCCGGCCAAATAAAATTTATGCTAGTGCTATTTATTGTAAATCACACTTTCAGCTAGGACAATGCCTCGCCTTCCTCAGACAAACAGCTAAAATGCTGTTGAAAATTCCTTTTATACAAACAAGTTAATGATCTCATCAATTAGCTTGGGTTATTAGTTGCCTTGACTTTTAATGTAGTGTTTGTTTAATTACAAATTTTATTGAGTAAATAATGTTAGTTAGAGAACCTAGTTAATATTAATTTATTATAATATAGATCTAGTTATTTAAGTTGTACATATTTTTCACATTTTTATATAAAACTTGTTCTTTTTAGTGTAAATTGAAATATTTTTAGTATTTGTATTCTTGGTTTCTTTTGATTTGTTTACTTATTAAAGTTTATATATACACTTTTAACATTTTTTACAATAGTAGGCTGTGCTGACAAGTTGTCAAGGCAACTAATAACCCAAGCTAATTGACAGGTACTACTGATGTGAGACTGACACTACCCCACACTTAACTGGGATAGCCACTCATGTACTGACACATTAGGCCAACGCTGTCCGGGATTCATAACCTCCACTCGGCTGGATCAACCCATACACACCACCTCCAAGACCAACAATATCCTTGACATGGACACTACTGGTGTTCCACACCTGGGGTTATCCCCTCATTGGTGGATTCTGAACATATGCTAATCACCCTTGTTATCCACATCCCGGCACCACACCCTTCACGGCATACACAATACAAGAGTACTACAATGCCTACTACAGACGTCTTATGACAGCAGTAGTTAACATCATGACACCCGTGCAGATGGACAATGCACATACAAATGCTGAAACATACCCCAGTGCACTTCATTAGCACTTACATGACTGCATGGATCATGCTATTCCACACAGAGCCATGATGGTACCCACCAGATAATGGACACCACTCTGGGGGTCCAGTTCCATTGACATAATTTACAACAACAGGTGGAGGCTGTTGCAAATTGGAGTACAATCCCATGGGTGGGGTAGCTCACTGGTCAGCCTCAGTAGGGCTACAGGATCCCTCATCACATACTCCGAAACTAGCTACGTAAACATTACTGCGACACATTCCAGGGTGTACCACAAGGCATTATGGAGGTATGTCAGTAGTCAATGGCAATACCCACAGCTGCTCTGACATACAACAGTTACTCAGGAACATTACAGAACCAGGTGATGTTGGCAACATGCTGGTGGATAGGTTCAATGCTAACATTACACCCTCTCACTCCCTACAGGGCCACAATCCATGCAGGAACATTGAGGTTTCCCTGCGGTCACACCTACACAGTACTGACCTGCACTCTATATGGCCTGGAACACTGGCTCCATGTGACCGTCCAACATCCCAGGCTGTGATTTACACAAACCTCTGAATGACATGTCTCCCCACTTGGCCACCATATTCAGTAATAGCCTTGTATCACACATTGTGGCCCCTGAATGGCACACAGCAACAGTTATCACACTCCACACAGGTGGCACCACAATGCACGAGGGGGACTATTGCCCTATACACCTGACTGGACTGTTCTGCAAGGCTATGGGGCACATCATCATGGAAGTCATTCACAGAGACATTGGTGGGCTCCGGTCCTTTGATGGCACCCAGGTTGGACTTGTTAGGGCCAGAGCATGGCTCCTACACCTGGTGGACTCCTTTGATACATTTACCAGGGTAGTTGATGATGGTAAGGGGGTCCACACAGCCTACATTGTCCTCTCATTGCCTTTCAGCACTGTTCTCTATTCTGGTATTGACAACGTACACATCCACCTGCACATCGACCCCTATGTCTCAGGATGTTATGCAAAGTGGCTCACGGACAGGACACACACAATGAGGGTAGCATACCATAGTACCTACTGTATTTTGGTTACACTTGGCGACCACAGTCCTCAGTCATAGGGCCCCTCATGTTCGGTATATGCTTCCCTGAGGTACAGGCTAGCATAGAGGGACTTTCCCTGCCTAGTTTTACAGACAACTGCATACAAAGCACCATGACTGATCCACCAGCTGATACTGACTCCCTCCATAAAGGTGTCACTGTGATGGATACCTGATATCAATATCATGGCCTCAAGCTGCATGACACAAGGTGCATGAACATCCCCTTTGCATTACACCATTCACCCACTGACTATCACATAAGTGGTAGTCACCTATATACATGTCACATCGTATGTGATCGTAGTACACACGTATGTCGCACCCACTCCTTTGATAACCATATTGCCACTGTGGCGTGGATATCCTTCTACGTGGCCACACTTATCTGTACTGGGTTTGTAGCTGGAACATAGGCACCCATTGTACCTCTGAACTCCAGACGTATACACACATTCAATGGTACAACACCCCATTTAGGGTGTACCTCACACAACAGCTACGGCTTTATATACCACAACATTAACACGCCATGACGTTTATTGAGCTCCGATGGTTGACGTATGCAGCAGAAAGACGGACACCATGTCTGTACACATTTGCATACTACATACTCAGGGGTGACCTCCGCTGAACAGACAGGGCCCATGTCCACAACAATATTCATGGATATACTCCACATAAGCAACATAAGCAAAAGCCACTGTCAGCAACATGCTCATGGATATGTGCACACACGCAACAATGAGTGGGATGTGCTTGAGGGTTACATACCCAAACCAGACATTCACCATGCTTTGGAACATGATCAGTTCTATGGTATGAGCATATGGTTTGAATGTCTGGCAAGTCATCCTTATATACATCGATACCTGTAACATGTGGTTTCCTGTCACCAATTGGTGTTTCTGAGTGACTTATTACTTGCACATCAGCTGTGCAGCTACTCCATTCGCAAGTTACGCGGCAACAGTGGGGTATAATTGAATTCTCCACTTGGGCATTGCCCATTTGCCCTACCTTCAGGGAGATGGCCTGTATTGTTGTGAGTAATTGCAACTGGTATGTGTAGAGACACGGATAGTTTGGATTCATGTCCCCTGTGGATTGTGTGTGACGGCTAGAGTATGTGGTTCTACATGTGAGAGTACCTGTCATCCCAACCATCTGATAAGGGACTATTGCAAACAAAACCTGTAACATCACCATTTGTTCCATTGTACAATGGCTACGATTTCACATGGTGCCTTTAAATGTGTCTCTCACAAGGTATGTTAACGCTTCTGCAGATGTAATTGACTGACTGGATGTTTGTGCTGTAATTACAGTCTGTATTGCTATAGTTTCGTGTGTGGGGGATGTAGGTGGGTGTATGTAGCATATACAGGTTTGTGGGGCTTGCATTTCTACATATTCCATATATGTGTGTGGGCTCCTTCCCTAATTAAAGAGCTATCAGTTAGTAGACTTTTGTTACGGGCATATACATTGGGCCATTGTTAATTGGTTTCTATATAGTATGCAGGTGAGGTTGATACTTCCATACCTCCAGAATTACAGTGATATGTAAAGGAATGTTACTAAATGACTGCTGTCCCGTGTATTTCTGTCCCAGATATTTGCAGTCATTGCAGTTGTGTTGGTAACTGAACCTCTTTGGCATGGGTTGCCACCTTTTCAAAAATGGCCATTGTGGGACACTTGCGGAACACACATCGGTGTTTACAGGCCGACACATACCCATAGTCAGTACACAGGATGGCACATACTTTTATCCTCAATGCATACTTATTGTTGTAGGACTTTGGCTACTTATCATATTGCATGTAACATTTACGTTTCTTACATACAGGCATAACTATTTAATGCAACTATTACATAATATATGGGACATAATAATGTCCTACAATCTCGGACAGTTGCCCTTTGTAATGTTTTATGTCAGGACACAACTGCCCAGGGAGGGGCTGTCCCTCCTAATGTGGGACAGATGGTAACCGTATGCCTACGGCTAGCTATAACCACACCTACCGTAATGATCTACCTCCGAGTTGGCACTGACAGACACACGATGCAGACACACACACACACACATTACAGTCACACGGAAATGCACACGGCACCCTCAACACACACATACACAGACTACGGCAATCACAAACACAGTTGAACACAGTACCTACGTGGACCGCAACACCGGCAGCGGTAACTAAATGTCCCTTCATATCGTGATAATATTACTCGCAGTTCTAGTGTTCCGGTACTGTGTTCTTTCGGTCTTTCAGCCTCGTGGTTACACGTGTCGGTATGTGACACATTCCATAGTTGGCGGTATCCTATTTATTTGTACCTCCAAGGTTTTATGAATGTCGTTGACCTATCTATATATTTGCAGATATCGGTGAATCCATATATATCAACATATATCTCTCTATCACCCTTTCTATCTGTATTATATATATGTGTGTAGATATATATATATATATATATATATATATATATATATATATACATATATATCTGACAGAGAAAGTGACAGGCAAAATACACCTTTCATTGTGTCCTTGTCGGTGTATACTGTTTCCTGGACTCCGCACGTTTGTGTCTGAACCTGTCACATTACACACCTGCTGTAGGTACATCTTGGCTACCATAGTGTTAGGTGATTGTATACATGATTGCGTGTTCTACTCCTGGCAGTGGTCGTTTTAACCTTCAGAGTAGTACAGGGGTGAATAACACTGGTTTCACCTGTTCTGGACATCATTGGCCGTGATCTGCACGATATTCTAAGAAGCCCTATTCCACGCATATCCGTATAGTCATATTTAAATGACACTTACCAGCACTGGGCAATGCATATTCCCGCTAAGGTGTGCTAAACATGATCTGATGACCTGCATCTGACATGCATTATTCGTGCCTTCGGGATTACGTTACATCCCTTGCAGGACGTGGGACTGGGAACATGCACGACGGTCACTGCATTTACCACTTGGCCATCTGGGATTTGTACACATGTTATGGCATTTTGTATGTGGAGTATACTATGGCTGTTACTCCATACTGCACTCACATGGGTAACTCATTTAGTTTACATATGGATGAGTCCAATTAATGGTATGTCCATGTTATGTTTACTGGATGTGCTCCAGCATTGGGTATGTATATCACAGTGAGCCACACACGATAATGTGCTACACCTTCAATCGACCATTGGTGGAGCATGCTGGGGTGATGAATACCTGTCATGGGTACACCCCATGCCTTGACACAACATCCATGATTACATTATGTGAAGACCCTCATTAACACAGCAGCGAATCCATGCAGAGTGTGTGGAGAACAGTGCTTACACACATGTGATCCCGCGATTGCCTCTTCTCCACTGAGCAACAGTTGGTTACTCGATGTTGTGGCAACAGCAGACACTGTTTGCCTCATTTGGTGTATGGCCCCTGACAATCGGGCGTGTACCTACCGATGTACCTAGGAACCTATGCACACAGCACCAACATATGCTGATAGGCACATGTACTGTTCAGGTGTTGACATTCCTTGTTCCAATAGCTGTTGTGTGTACAATGTTTGAGGGCTGCCTATGTAGGATTCACACAGTAGGCCACCTATACATTACAATTTACAGGTGATCATGTGTGTGTGCCATCCATTTTACTGTGTGTGCAGGTGGAGAGGTGTGTCAGTCCACAGGGGCCTACACTGTCAGAGTATGTGCTATACGTTCCCTCTTTGCCAAGGTGTAGGCATATTGGGCATGCCTCTGTCTGCCTACTGGGGCTGGCACAGGGTGTTCGTGGTCTGAATCCCTCTGTGCCTGTGATGGCCTTGGAAATCGCGGTGGGCTATGAGGGCCTTCACCATTTTGTCCTTGCTGCAGCTGTTTCCGCAGGATCATATTATGTAACATGGCACATACTATGAAGATGTGGGCACATGTGCCTGGAGGGTACTGCATGGCTCCACCAGATGTGTCCAAGCAATGGAACCATGATATCAGCATCCCGAACACACGCTCTATGATGATTCTGGTTTGTACGTGTGCCTCATTATGGTGTTCTTGCATGGGTGTGTGTGCATTTCTGAATGGAGTCATCATCCACGGCTCCAGTGCATAGCCAGCATCCCCCACAAGGTGGCTATGTGGGATGTCCCCCCTGACAAATACCTGATACAGCTGTGAGGCATGCCAGATATGGGAGTCATGGTAGCTTCCAGGGCTGCCAGCACACACATCCATGATAATGCCCTGGGTATTGCACATGACCTGGCAGTTGATGGAGTGGAATCACTTACGGTTTATGTAGCTCCTACCATGCTCACCGGATGGTGACTTGATATGTATGTGCGTGCAGTCTATTGCACCCAGTACCTCCGGGTAGTGTGCCACATGGTGGAAGTGACGCATATTGCTGGCCAACTCCTCCTGAGTTTGGGGGAAGAATATATGCTCATTGGCATGTGGTAACATGGCATCCAGGAACTGGTGTAGTTCCCTGGATGCTGATGCCTGTGAGATCCCCATTATATCTCCAGTTGGCCTTTGAAAGGTACCTGTGGCTAGTATTCGCAAGCTTACACATACCTTCGTGTCCACTGGGATGGGTTCCCCTCTGTTGTTTCTGGTTCTCAGGCGTGGCCGGCACAGCTCAACTATTTGCTGTAAGATGTCCCTGTCCACCCTGTAATGCTCTACTATCTCCAGATCATGTAGACCCTGGTAGGTTACCCTTGGTCTGAACACTCTTCTCCTCCTCCATGGCCTGCGGTGGTTGTCAGCATCATCCTCCACAACACCGTCAGTCTCTAACACATGGTGATGAATCACAGCTATGGCAGCTCCCAACATGTACATTCTAAAAGTTCCCTGTGTGTTTACACCTATGGTGCAGTGTTTGGGAATACACAGGTGTGTGTAGGGTGCTTTCACACTTTATACTATTGTGCTGTGAACACCGATGATGTCATAGGGTGTGTATGTATGATCGTAGCTACAGGGTATCTTATGTGTTTTACTACAGGAACTACTATTGTGGTGCCTTTGGTGTTGAATTACATTTGGCTGCCGTGGATTACCTCTTGCCCTTCCCTTTTCATTTCTTCACGTTTCACCTACCATTTTCTGGCATGCATCCAGCAGCCTGCTTTCATTTGTACTTTCCTAGACATGGCTTGTCATGCGTAATGTGTTCTATTGCCAGTCTACTGTAGGTTTGCTTTGCTCTGCTCTGACAGTTCTCCTTTCTTTGCAATCTGACACCTCCCCTATCCTGTTTTGCAGGTTTCTGCAAGCAGACTTGTCAGCTGCCATCGATTGCCCACTGTGAGTTAATAGGTGTTAATTGCTCAGTTGTACTCCAATTACCCTACTGCAGCATTTCCTTCTTTTCTTCCCCTGACCTTCCTGTTTGTGCTATGGTTCGTGGCATGTACATCCGCTTACCGGGTTTCAGGCACGTTTTCATCCCCGTACACATGTGCTTTCGGGCACCATATGTGCTCTCAGCTAAACGATTCTATACTTACCTCCCCACCCCTGTCCTGCAGCTTTGTTTAGCAACAGCCAGGCCAGATTTGCATTGCTCCAATGTGCTTACAGCTATGGTGGCACACCCCACTGCTGATGTCATGTATACCTCTGAGCCACTCCTCGGTGTTATAGCACTGCGCTGTATGGTACATCTTTAATCCGGCGGGATGTTTGCGATTCAGTATTACCTGCCTCATTTGCATGGCATTGACTACTAATTCATAGTTACCACGCCGAACACTGTCACAGACCTTTAGCAACTCTTGCAGCTTGGTTGTGGTGTACCATGCATACCATTGCGTATTATGGTGAAATCCTGATTTGTATTACATTGCGATTTTATGACATTTGTATATATTTTCTTTGTGTTCCAGTTTGCGCACACATGCCCTGTGGTTGTACTTTGCGTTACTGTGGACATGACATTAAATGTTGTTTTTTACGTGTTGTGCATCTTTTCGTATGCCATTGGCTGTGTATTTAGCCATTGGCATATGTTAACTTTGTAATACATGAGTCTGGTCCACTTCCATAGCTCCGATGTTCTGTTTGGGAAAATGTAAACCGTGTTTTTTGGTTTACATTTCCGTGGGCTTACGCTATGCCTGCACCACTTCATGAATCGCTATGTACCTTCATTTGCATGGTGCGGCACTGCACATGGGGTGATTAGCATACCTAAGCCGAGGGCTGTGCAGTTCTGATGTATGCCTGTACTGCACGTGGAATTGGATCGTACCTGAATCGCTCGACGGCCATATTTGGTGTTATACCGCCTATGCTACTCCTGCACCTGGCGCAAGCTTCATGAATCCCGGGGGGTGTGAATTCATAAATCTTTTACACGTCCAAATTTCTTCCTTAGAATTTCTAAGGAAGTGGCTTAAAAATCACTAATTCATCAACAAACCCTTATGCTGATCATATTGGCCAATATTTTACAAAAGTATTGCCATCAGTGCTATCTAAACAATGTCTCAGTTGCCAGTGGTATGGTAACAGTGTTCTGTGATTCAGATACTTGATAAGGCTGCTGTGAGCAACATCTCATTAGCGGTTCATCATCACGTCTCTGACACAGACATTAGCACAGTTAGACCTAACCATGCTAGCGTTCACCCTACCACTCCAAGCAATGCACATGTAAACATAATGACACTCACGTGCACACACACACACACACACACACACACACACACACACACACACACACACACACACACACACACACACACATACATCATGAGTGCAGCAGTAATGGCTTTAGAAAAACTCATTTACACAGAGATCAAATTTAGTATTAGACAAATGTACACACATACACACACACACTCAAATACACCTTTGTAATACATACCTTCTGCAACAATACCAGCCCCGATCCTTACACGAATGCATGTACACTGTCATTTTTTTTGCTCTTCAAATAGTGCATCAGAGCTGTTATTTGAACTACTGTACCATGCTCTCCAAATGCCAATAATGTTTCCCCGGGGGAGGGGAGCATATAGCTAATTACATTTGGTGCACCTCTCAGACTGATGCATTTGCATATGGATTTGCCAGTGAGATCACAATCCATTTACAGACTGGTGCCTTTATATCACTGTAGCAGTACAGCAGTCTCTGAATCAAGCCCATGCAATATGCAATATTGTTGGACTGTGCAGTGCATCTGGTGGTTCTGAATCACAGAGATTATGTCTCCATTATTAAGACAATTCCTACTTATACTATCCAGATCAGAAACAACTGTATCTATATGTAACAAAAACAACAACAAAAAAGCTAGGGTACTAGAGTGCAGCTTCCCACTAACAATCTTCTATACCTTTCCTGTGTCAAATGTCATTTCTTCATTTTACTTACACATTAGCTGATGTGTATAGTGTAGGGATTAACTCTACAAATTCTTTGCAAACATTTTTTCTAATATTATCTTATACAATTTTGCCGGGATGAGTTCTGGCTACCCCTCAACCATGAACAAAATAAAATGGTTCAGGAACACATGCATTCAGTTAATGAATGACCTTGTAGTATATAACTATTGTAACTTATCAAATCATTGTACCATAGTTACAATATGAGCTCTCAAAAATATGCAGCTGGCTTGAGAATACGTAACTGCAAAGGAATGTATGAAAATAACAAATTCAGTACTACAGCAAGACTAAACCACATTCAGTCTAAGTGGACTATTTTCAAAGCTACATATAACTGAAAAATAAACAGCTTCAGCCATTTACAGGTAATGACTGGGCTATTGGTCTAAACACATGTACAAGCTTAACCAATTAACCATATTCAAAAGTTCCCTCCAGCCTCGAGTAGGCCAACACAAAATAGACTGGTAGGAGAATTATCTAAGCTTACCTTGAAGGTGGAAAGAGTGTTACTCTGCTTGAAATGCACTGGAAGTATATTTCAGAAATGAGACCTATATTGAGATATGAATATGTCATGGTTAGTGTGTCATATTTACATGTCAATGAATGTTTAGAATATTGAAGTAGACATTTAAGGAACAATGTGCTCTGAGAAGAAATGGTGATGAAGGAGAGTTGGTTCTTTCAGGGTTCAAAAGACTAGACATGAGGCACTATGAAAGACTGTATAAAAGGATGAGTACAGATGGAGGGCTGACAGTCAAGCTAAATGTGTGATCTGGGGGCCACTGACCAGTTTATTTATGACTCTGAAATCTCGCAAATTGAGTGATACAGTTCAACAAATATAAGTTGAATGGGATATTTTATTCAGTAATTGGTATAATAACAGATCAGTAAAGGGAATCAAGACTTCTTTGGATCTAGAAGAGATGCTAGTCTTTGAAACCAGTAGAGCCAGACAGAAGGACTGTTAACTACTAAGGAGAAATGTTAATTATCAGCAAACATATCTAGATCCTTATAATATTGTCTGATTGGAGAATGTGTTACTTATACAGTATGAATGTAAATACTGATTCCCAAAATTAAATAAACTAACTTTCTTTTCACATTTAGCCTGGAGCTGAGCTTGTGTCCATGCAGCCCATAAAACAAAGAACCAAGGACATGTGCCAGCAGAACTGGTATACACCAATTCAATAGTGCACTTATTGATGTTGTATATTATTGCCTTTTTAATATATTTCTTAATGATTTTATAATTATTGTATTACTAGTTGTCAGCAAGATTTTTCTGCTGGCATTTTAAGATCTAGAGTTTCAACTGGAGTCATGTGATCACCATTACTTTTAAATAATGTACTTGTTTGTATGACATTAACTGTGGTGGTGGAGTTTCAACTGGAGTCATGTGATCACCATTACTTTTAAATAATGTACTTGTTTGTATGACATTAACTGCGGTGGTGGTGCTGCGGTAGCATTGTTGCCTCACAGTTAGATGTTGCCCTTTCGATTCTCAGTTAGAGCGTCTTCTGTGTGGCGACATGCGTGAATGGGTGTTCCTTCGTTGAAGGTTGTGTGTTAGGTCTGGCAAGCCAGCACGTAAAAATCTACTGCCAATCATTAGCAGACCGGAGTTCCGCTGTGGTGACCCCTAACTGGGAAAAGCCAAAAGACACAACAACAACTTGTTTGTATGACATTATTCTGAAGAAGTCCTATTAACTTAAAGGACAAAAGTGCTTGGCCATTGTAACAATACATTTTGATCATTGTAATCTACATTTGCTTTTGTTTGGACTACCTGGATTCCCTTATTCGCTTGGCACTATCTGAACCATTTTCTCGGTTCATTTTTTAACATTTAGTTTCAGACCATTATCCTTACATCAAGTGTTGATTGTCTAGCCTATGGTGGAATAATTGTAAATCAGTGAAGGAATGAATAACATTCAGTTCACAACTACCTGCAAATTTAGATAACCACAGGCCAGGGGTGCTGGCCACATAGTCTGAGAAACAAATACTAAACAGGAGAGGGCTCACCGCTCACCTCTGTGGTACAGAACTTGTAACTTTTTACTTTCATAAGGGACACCCAACATTCTAATAACATGGGCTCTATCAGAAAACAATTTGGTAATCCACCCCACAACATGTGTATTTAAATTTATATCTACAAATCTATCAGTATTGCATGCATGTATATAGTGCCAAAGCTTGTGGTCCATTTCAGATATGCTGTAGGTACTGTATAGCTGCTATCCACTATTTCAGTTGAGGAAGGTCCAGGATTAATACACGTTCAATGTCCAAATTAATGAGGTTTGAGCTGATACATGAAGCTAGGGAGACTAATGGGTTGATAGTTACTAGGGTTTGTTGTTGAGTCACCCTTGTATAATGACATTATAATGACTGTTTTGTAGGTTTTTGTATCTAAACAGTGGAGAGGTCTAAATTAAAAAGGTTATGTAAGGGTTTAGATAGGCTATATTGAGTATTGATAATTAGGCAACCTTCTATACTATCATGGCTAATGAATGAGGTTAGCTTTTGAGATGGCGAGGAGGCTGTTTCACAGACATTACAGAGGAAGTCTGGGACTGTGGAAATTGGCGAATAACTGGATGGAGTAAAGTTTGTTTTAAATTTGTCAGCTAGGGTATTAGTTATTTCCTTTGGATCAAAGTGGGAAATATTTTTGTGTTCTAACTCTGAATCTTCTTGCGTGTTAGCTATTGGCTTATTGACATAGTTAAACAATGCTTTTAGTTTTTATTCAATGACTATGTTATGTTTCTATTCAGTTTTGAGCTTTCTAATGGTGTCCTTAAGCTTTTTGCTAATTTAAGTGTTATTCTAAGGTGTAAATAATGCGACATCTTATAAGCAATAATTAATTTATTTCTCCCATTATGTAAATTATTTATATGGGTATTGCAATGCAGGGGTTTGCTTACAAAATATCCATTAGATTTGATGAGTTTAGTTACTTCTTTTTCCATACAACTATTTAAGTGGGAGTAGAAGTGAAAGGCATAGGCAGCAGCTTTAGTAAAGTATTCCACTGCAGAATTATTTTAGTGAAATTTGTCAAGGTCTTAAAGTAATCAAAGAAGGTTTGCTTCTGAGAAGTCCCTAAGCAAAGAAGTATTTGCAGGGAGAGTATTTCCAGTTTTAAAGGAAAAGGTTGTGGATTTATGGTCTGATTTAATGAGGGAAGTTAAAGGAGAAGGTTACTGACTCATGGTTAGATTTCATGAGAGAAGATGACACACATGGAGGTGTGTGAAAAGGGGTCACATTTGTAAGTTTTTGGGTCCCTAGTAGGATAGTTAAATATTTGCACAAGGAAGTCAGCATTTAGAATGTCACAAAAATGTTTGTGCATGATGACCATTGTTAGTGGATGTCTTTCAGTTTATGGACAGATTGATGAAGTCCACAACATGATATTGTTAAGACTAAATTTAATTTTATCTAACTACCATGGTAAGTAGGGGATATAGATGGTGTTCTATGGACAGCAAAGTAATCCTCATAATCAGACTAGAAACCACAACTTCTCCCATATTACAGCCAATAGAAAGCCAAGTGACTTCCTTCTACTAAGCGTAAATATTAGAAGTATATCCAACAAAGTCCATGAACTCCATGCCACCATAGACTTGTACTCCCCAGATATAGTCATCCTGACAAAAACCTGGCCAAAACCTCACATTACCAGTAAGCAAATACTCCCTACAGGTTACGGCATACTAAGAGTAGATCGGCTAAACAAGAAAGGAAGTGGTGTAGCTATAATATTTAAACAGCATCTAAACATCCAGATCTTAAAATCATCAGCTCCACAAATAGGCAATGAAGAAATAATATATACCAACCTCAAAATAAACCAAAACAAAACCATCAACATAATTGGATGCTACTTCCCACATGGCCAAAACATCCCTCCACTAGAAAACCTCCTCAGCTGGTCTACCCACCATCTCCGCCAAGAAACTTTAATTTTAGGTGATTTCAATACTGACTGTTCTGGCAACAATCCAACCCATCATGTAAACCTTCATGGCTTCACCCAACTAGTCCAGTCACCAACCAGGATAAATAAAAACTCCAGCAAGCACACTACCCGGGATTGGATACTAATCAGTAAGAGCCCCCAGTCATATATAACAGGCTGCTTATCAGATAGCCTCAGTGATCACTCCCCAACATTCCTACTCAAAAAATACCTATATCAAGCTAAACCTGTCATCTACCGTCAAATACGTAAAAAACTAAACTTTAACCCACTCACATTCATCTCATCCCTCAAAGAATGTAACTGGCATCCTCTAAAGTACCTCAGTCTAGATGACGCAGTTGAATCTTTTAATACTACCTTCCTGAACATCCTTAATTACCATGCCCCCATAAGATTTTCCAGAACCAAAGCACAACCCTCCCCATGGCTACAGAAAACTACTAAGTCAGAAATGAAAAACAGGGATAAAGCCTGGGAGCACTGGCGCAAAACCAAAACCCCCTCAGCTAGACAGAAATTCCTAGAACTACGCAATAGAGTCAAAAAGCTAATAAAACAGGACAAATTCCAATACTACCAGTCTTCCCTAGACTCCTCACAACATAGCCCCAAACAATTCTGGTCCTCCATAAACTCCATCCTCCACTCAGGTAAAGTCAGTACCCCTCCTCCTAATATCCCTCACTCCTCAGAAAATATTGCTACCTCATTCAACACACACTTCACCCAAACCAAACTATCACTAGCTAAACAACGCAACCCCCCCCTCCAACCAATAATCTAGACTCTGCCACCAAACATGGCACACTCATACAATACGCAGATGACTCAACTATCATCTGTTCAGCCCAGTCCCTACCAAAACTGCAAAAAGTCACACAGGAAGCCTTTTCCTCTGTTGAAACTTGGTTATCCAATGCCCAGTTAATACTCAACCCAAACAAAACTAAACTACTCCTCTTCCAACCCACCAAACATACTCAAAACAACTTTCACTTTAACATCACAGCAAAGACAACACCACTATATACCCAACTAAACACACCAAATTGCTAGGAGTGGAAATAGACAATAAACTAAAATTTGACATTCACATATCCATGACCATAAAAAAAGTCCACAAAAAAATAGGAGCGTTATACAGAAATAAGCAATTTCTCACCAAAGCAGCAAAGATTTCAATAGCAAATTCCCACCTTATCTCCACCCTACTTTATGCCTCTCCAGTATATACCAACCTAAGGCAATGCGATCTAAACAAGCTAGAGACCTGCTACAACAAAATTGCCAAATTCACCACAGGAGAATCCTACCGTAGTCACCACTGTCTCTCACTTGCTGAACTGGGCTGGCTTGAACTCCCTCACCTCCTTCAGTGGTATCAACTCTCACTCACCCACAAACTAGTAAACCATCCACTAAATGTCCCATCCCTCCAGAATCTACTCCAACCCTATCGCACCACCAGACCACTAAGATCCAGCAACAAAAATCACTTGCAGATCACTAAAGACAATAACTCTGCTGGTGAAGCACTATTCTCTTGCACCATAGCCAAATTATGGAACTCCCTTCCACCCACAATTACCTCCATACCATCATACACCCACTTCAAAACTTTACTAAAATCGCACCTAAAAACATGCTGGCTATGCCCTTGCAACTCCCACTCTAATATCACCCACCCCATCCAACCACTACCTTTCTTTCCACTCCACTAACTATCTTGATTATAGCAAGCTCAGATGCTCATAAGCCTAGTACTTATTATACAGCAGGAACTTCTCATTGTAACATTTGTTAATGTCTGTTATGTACTTCACAGATAAAGATTCTAGTCATCTACTGATGTACTATGTTCTTCATCTGTAAATATGTTGTAAGTAATTGCTATGTTAAATTGTTAATCGCTATGTAATCCAATGTAACTACTGTCTGTTTATTTTAACTGTGGAGCTTTTCTCCCCGGGCCTCCGCTGAAAATGGACCTACATCCAGTCAGACACTCCCGGTCAACACATTTAAATAAATAAATAAATAAATAGTAATTAACATTATTTATCATGATTTAGATATCCAAGGAACCAGTCATGAGGTGATTACATCCTTGACAAATACTGACAATACTTCTGCAATTGGAAGTATGTCTGAAGACATGATAGGCACTAAACATAAGAACTGAGAAAATGTTGTTATCTTTGCTTAGAAACAATTTCTCTGTAACTATACATATATGAATGAGTTTAAGTTGCAGGAGGTCCTCAAGTTCAGTTTTTTTTTTCCAACTTTTCAGACTCCTGCATTGCGTAGGAACACCATAATTGGTTCTGAATGATTATACCAAGCCAAACTATCCAACAGATGGAGTGCCTAAAAAAGAACACTATGAGAGGAGAACATGTTCTATCCAAAATGTACAAGTTTTGACAAGGGAGGTGCAGACCATCTTTGGCAAAGTAGAAAGGTTTGCCATTCATTTAATCTCAATATGACACATGCTGGATCCATCCTAAGTTACAACAGCTACATGAACAATTATTGAAGCCAAATATCTGGTCTTTGAATCTTGGTATAATTTTGGGTGATGACAAAATACCACTGAAGACCAATGTCTTTCAGGCCTCAAACACATGCATGGCTTTATTCTTTTGCATGCCATTCCTGATACAGTGCCTAAGGGCATTCACTCACATGTAGGCCACAACTATGTCATAATCATATCTATCAGGCTGGAGGAATCTAAGACCCTGAGTTAAACCCACAAATCTATTCTTATTCCATAACAACAGTAAACCATCACCTCATTCTTATCCAGCATGGTGAGCATGGTGTCTGCATGTTGAAAATACAGTCACCAGATACTAAAGCATTACTCTGGGTGGATCCAGGCTCAGTGGACCTTAAAGCTTGGTGGCTACATCTTGGTGACAATTAGAGGTATGTAAACTGTCTATGGGCAGGTAAAGGTAAGGGTGTTGTTGGCTGAAATAATAGCCAAAGGTACTTAGTCCTTAATTTGAGATTCTTAAGCAGTGTTCTTTTAATATCCTCATCATCAGTTGTGTTGTAAGTGTGTGTGTGTGTGTGTGTGTGTGTGTGTGTGTGTGTGTGTGTGTGTGTGTGTATGTGTGTGTGTGTGTGTGTGTGTGTGTGTGTGTGTGTGTGTGTGTGTGTGTGTGTGTGTGTGTGTGTGTGTGTGCTGTGCTTACTAAATTTATTTTGAAATGAGAGGGTAACCTGTAATTTCAAAAATACATCTCTCCTGTATTGAATTCTTGTGAGATAGAAATAAAGGGCTTTCTACATGCATGAAGGCAATCGCTTACCTTGCCTCAGAATACCAAATTGTATCAGGCTCACTACAGAAGAGGCAAGAGCTGACTGAAATTTCTTAAGTGCCCATGTAGTCCTCATTCAAATTGTTCAGTCTGTGCTCAGATTTATCACTATTGATGGAGTACAATGTAGAATAAAGATAACATTTATAAGGCGTTTTGATGCTGCTGAAAATTTTCCAGATCCCTTACAAGAGATGTCAGATTTCTTACTGGTGAGTCTTTTAAACCACAGCTAGAGAATGCCTTGCCTTTAAAATGTGTTGCTTCACTTACTGCAGATGACTTACATATAGTTATAGAGTCTGTGGATTTATGACAATATGCTGTAGGTGGCATCATTACTGTAAGACACTCATGAAGATCAACTTGTCTTGGAGAAAGATCTGAACATACCTCTCAACCATATCTCTCAACTGTCCAGATTTTCACAGAATGTCCAGACTTTTGCATCAGATTTTTGGTCCCTTCCGCATAAAATTTGTGTTTTTTCTGGAAAATCAGAGAGGAGTGAGATCACTAAATAATGACATAAATTTGAATTTCAGAATTTATATCCTTCAGAAAATGCATGGTAACACAAATGATTTTAAATCCTGTTATTTTATTCTATCATCTTTCTAAGCTTATAAGAGTAACATTTAAAACCTGCCCTTATTTTTGAGCCTTTGTTTCTCCGTTATGTTAAGCTTTGTCCAAATTTCTTGCTTTAAGAAGTTGAGAAGTGTGGATCTGAACATTTCCAATGCAGTAAGCTACTTGGATTGCAACATCCTCAGAAATATTCCATAACTCCCAACTTGGCTAGGTGTTTGAGTACTAGATGTGTCTGATTCTGCAAGACAGCAGATTGACTGTGCTGTGCAGTAGAAAGGCCCAATACACACAAAAGAGAATTTGTGATCATTTGTTTCTGGAACTTGATCCAAACACATAAAATAATTTACCAACTGCTGCTGGAGTCTACAGACCACTAATGGTAACTCAGATGAAGAAACAGCATTACATATATCTATATCTCAGTATAGGTATATATAGAGATATAGATATATATATACCTCCATATCTCCCGTCAAATAATAGTTCCATCCTTTATTGCTGATGTTTACTCAGATGTCATAGTCTGTATAACATATTTCTCACTAACTGAACAATTATACTGTACTATAGGAAGATGTCCTTTCTGCTAGCTGTACATTGCTATCATTTCTTACAATGGAGGGCACAGGGGGTTGGCATAATAGTTAAGGTGTTTGCCTCACAGACACTAGGTATATAGTTTGATTCTCATCTTTGGAAAAAACAGCTAGGTTTAAAATGGCCTGCGTGCAGCTCGCCTAGTACCAACCTATGAAGAGTTACCTCTCACAGAAATATTGTCAAAATGAGTTCCTCAAGTTTAATTCAGTGAATCTACTGTGATATGTTGGGTTACTCTTAAAAGAATAAAGTGAATATCTTAGAATTTAGTTTTGTTTGCTTACCATAAGGGATATTTTCAGACAGTGTGAGAAGGCAGAACTACTGCTTTAAGGAAATCTTCTATCCAGAGTCCACTGAGATCCCCTTATTTTCAATCTTGCATGAAAAACTTACTGTGCCTGAAATGGGTCCATTCTGGATCAGTCTGATGCCCAGGTAAGGTTGCTGTGCTTACTAAATTTATTTTGAGATGAGAGGGTAACCCGCAATTTCAAAAATACATCTCTCCTGTATTGAATTTTTGTGAGACAGAAATAAAGGGCTTTCTACATACATGAAGGCAATTGCTTACCTTGCCTCAGAATACCTAATTGTATCAGGCTCACTACAGAAGAGGCAAGAGCTGACTGAAATTTCTTAAGGGCTCATGTAGTCCTCATTCAAAGTGTTCAGTCTGTGCTCAGATTTATCACTATTGATGGAGTACCATGTAGAATAAAGATAACATTTATAAGGTGTTTTGATGCTGCTGAAAATTTTCCAGATCCCTTACAAGAGATGTTAGATTTCTTACTGGTGAGTCTGTTAAACCACAGCTAGAGAATGCCTTGCCTTTAAAATGTGTTGCTTCACTTACTGCAGATGACTTACATATAGTTATAGAGTCTGTGGATTTATGACAATATCCTGTAGGTGGCATCATTACTGTAAAACACTCATGAAGATCAACTTGTCTTGGAGAAAGATCTGAACATACCTCTCAACCATACCTCTCAACTGTCCAGATTTTTGCAGAATGTCCAGACTTTTGCATTAGATCTTTGGTCGCTTCTTCATAAAATTTGTGTTTTTTCTGGAAAATCAGAGATGAGTGAGATCACTAAATAAAGACATAAATTTGAATTTCAGAATTTATATCCTTCAGAAAATGCATGGTAACACAAATGATTTTAAATCCTGTTATTCTATTCTATCATTTTTCTAAGCTTATAAGAGTAACATTTAAAACCTGCCCTTATTTTTGAGCATTTGTTTCCCCGTTATGTTAAGCTTTGTCCAAATTTCTTGCTTTAAGAAGTTGAGAAGTGTGGATCTGAACATTTCCAATGCAATAAGCTACTTGGATTGCAACCTCCTTAGAAATATTCCATAACTCCCAACTTGGCTAGGTGTTTGAGTACTAGATGTGTCTGATTCTGCAAGGCAGCAGATTGACTGTGCTGTGCAGTAGAAAGGCCCAATACACACAAAAGAGAATGTGTGACCATTTGTTTCTGGAACTTGATCCAAACACATAAAATAATTTACCAACTGCTGCTTGGCAGATAACTGCTGCTGGAGTCTACAGACCACTAATGGTAACTCAGATGAAGAAACAGCATTACATATATCTATATCTCAGTATAGGTATATATAGAGATATAGATATATATATACCTCCATATCTCCCGTCAAATAATAGTTCCATCCTTTATTGCTGATGTTTACTCAGATGTCATAGTCTGTATAACATATTTCTCACTAACTGAACAATTATACTGTACTATAGGAAGATGTCCTTTCTGCTTGCTGTACATTGCTATCATTTCTTACAATGGAGGGCACAGGGGGTTGGCATAATAGTTAAGGTGTTTGCCTCACAGACACTAGGTACATAGTTTGATTCTCATCTTTGGAAAAAACAGCTAGGATTAAAATGGCCTGCGTGCAGCTCGCCTAGTACCAACCTACGAAGAGTTACCTCTCACAGAAATATTGTCAAAATGAGTTCCTCAAGTTTAATTCAGTGAATCTACTGTGATATGTTGGGTTACTCTTAAAAGAATAAAGTGAATATCTTAGAATTTAGTTTTGTTTGCTTACCATAAGGGATATTTTCAGACAGTGTGAGAAGGCAGAACTACTGCTTTAAGGAAATCTTCTATCCAGAGTCCACTGAGATCCCCTTATTTTCAATCTTGCATGAAAAACTTACCGTGCCTGAAATGGGTCCATTCTGGATCAGTCTGTTGCCCTGGTAGGGTTGCCACCTATCTGTTTTTTTTTTGTCTATCCAGAAATCAAACTGATTTTCCTGTAGTCTGGAAAACACTGAACAGACTCCTTAATTCTGTTTTAAATAACAAACAGACTATTGGAGTTTGTTAAATCTCCAGTAACACTGCTCTTTGACTTAAGAAAACCATTTCTAACATGATGTGACTGTGTCAGAAACCATAAAAAGGACCCATTCCTCCTCCCACTATGTACAGGTGATGTCATGAAATGGGTGGAATTTGGGCAGGATGAGAGGAGGAGATAAGTAGGGTAAGGGGAAGTACAAGGGGTGTGGCTTTGGACCAGTTTTGGTCAAAATGAAAGGTGGCAGCCCTATACCTAGGTAAATGGATGTATGAATGAATAAATAAATGAGCAAACAACAAATAAATACATAATGACAGAATACAAATAAATGTGACCTGTGGTACTTACGAAATTCCTCACTAATATATTTTGCTGGTAAAGGATTATCATTACTTCTTGTGTTTCCAGATGTTTTTCTTGAAGAAGAATCACCTTAATGTGCTCAATGTCAGTAGCAGCTCCTAAAATCATCTTCTATTTGCTTCCCTTCTTCATATTCTCGGAGCTTGTTTTTCACAATGAACCTGCCTGCCTTAACCTTATAATTGGCAATCATAAGCTGCAGGACCAGATTTGTACTGCACAGCCTTTAAGGTTGTCAACCACAATAGTTGATTGCCCTTACTGTACACACTGGTCTACTGCCAAGACACACCATCAAATCCTTAATACTATCACCTTGAATATATTGAAATATAAGTAGGAATCATAACTATGGTATGAGTTGGCTGCTGCTGATTGGTCATTAGTAACCAATCAGGATGACTGTGACACTGCTTTGCAGTACTCCTTTAATATTCTCCTGCTAACACTGTAACTGTACAATCCTACCTCCTACCAAAACTAGAAGAGTTAAAATAAAGTCTATAATCTTGTAATTATAACAGGTGAAGAAGGCCCTTGCAGTGCACAAAACACCTTATGTATATATAAGAGAACTGGATTCCATGTTGACTGTAAATAAGTAACCTTTCTAAAGAAGCATCAATAAGCCCTAATAAGATGTCTGAGAGGTTACTGCAAAGAGAACAATAACTTACCTGGGCACTTTGTAACATATTATTTTAGTTCATGATGTTCATGGGCTCATAGGTTCATACTTGGCTGTAGATCCAGTGTATCACTTGTAGCCTCACCAAAGGTACCATCAGTTTACCAAGACATGAATTAATACTAAACCCCAACTTAGTTTCAGCTCCTTTCAATAAAATCTAGAGAAGCCACAACAGGCTGTCAGAGTAAATCAAGGAAGGCATGACCTTGATTGTTTTGTTAAGGAAATGCTGTGGTCTTTCAGACTGAGTCATATGCATAGCCAGATACATACCAAACAGAGCATTATACTCTATTACTGGTCTGATAAGGGAGGAGTAAAGAGGAACAATGACTTTCTTGGATGTAAAAGATATGCTCCTGGTGATTAGTCTGACTATTTAAAAGGATTTTTCAGCAGCAGTGGTCACATGTTGGTCAAAGTATAGCTCATTGTCAATCAAGGTGTCTAAGACCATAATGACTTAGTCAATTTTAGGGGAATGTAGTCTATGTGATAGGAACTGTTGTGCCCATGTTTGCGCGAGAACATAAAGGGACATTTTTGGCAATTAGTTTGAAGCAGTGGTCCAAGCACATCTGTTAGCATGAGTTAGACCCCCCTTAGAGAATATGTAGATCATCTGTGGTATTTATAACAGCTCCAAGTTTGCAGTCATCAGCAAACTTCATCAGCCCCAGACCTTTGGTGTCTACTTTAACATCAGAGAAGTAGATACCAAAGAGGAGTGACTGGAGGACAAATACTTGTGGGATACCACTGGTAGCTATTCTTTTAGTTGAGAGCGTGCCTGCAACACTTGCAGACTGTGTTTTATCAGTGAGATGGTTTGTTATCCACTGGTTAACTTATGGGTTTTATTTAACTGGATTAACTTAGCAATGATGCCTAATAGTAGAACGGTATCAAAGATTTTGGCCAAGTCCAGGTATGCAATGAAAACTAATTTACCTGAGACAAAGCCTAAGTGGCTTGTTCAAAATGTTCATCAAATTAAAGAGGCCAGATCTGCTTTAACAAACCCAAATTTGTTAGGGTCCAGGGCCTATGTCTTCATTTATGAGGTTCATAATGATTCAGTCCGTTGCCTTACAGATAACGCTGGTGAGACTCAGAGGTCTATAGTTGCCACAATTATCTCCCTATGCGGAGTGGCATGAATATAGCAGTTCTCCATATTTCTCACATGAATCTAGTGGGGAGGCTAAGACTGAATATACATAATAAGGAGTCAATTAGGCAGGGTTTGGTGCTGAAAATAAGACAACTTGCAAACTGTTGGGGCCCATAGAGATAGTGTTTTTAGACTCCAGGGAGAACATTGGACTTGTTTGGTGGGAGATATTTTAGGGGTGAAATTGTCATGCTAAATTGCTGTGAGTAATTTTAGGGGAGATAGCTGGGTAAACTTGAGCTGAATTTATCCACTAATATGTTGGCAATGACCTCATGAGTAAAGTATGTGATGTTAATTTGCATTAACTCAGTGCCTTATTGAGTGGTGACTGAAAATTCAGTCTTGCTCTTGGAGCATTTGATTCAGTTTCTAAGTCCTTTGTTGATTATTTTAATCTCTTCTCTTGCTGATGGGGTGTTGTACTAGTCTGTTACTTTAAAATCTGAGGTTAATACAGGAGTAGAAATGACACAAGACACCAAGGCTCAAACTTGACAATTTATTAAGCAAAACTTTTCTAAATAAACAGTAAAGCTAATACTAAATAAACAGAAAGACTAATAGATCATGTACTTACAAGCATATGCATTAACAAAATCATCTTTGCCACTGATAGGGAAACTTTAAATCCTATCCAGTGCAGCTATCTGTTCAGTCAAGGCAAGGCCGACACTGGCGAAATGTCTCTAAGCTCAGTTCAGGCTGGTGCTGTGATCAAATCCGGATGCTGATGATGATTTTCATCTTAGCCTTTGAGCTTTTATAGTCTTTTTGAGTTGATAGAATATTGTAGAAAAATCTGACATTACAGGCTCATCATGAGTTGATGGAATATTTTAGAAAATTACAGATCATTTCCTAAGTTCAGCAAACAAAGGCCAATTACCATCCAAATGATTCCACCGGACTGGCACAAAAAGGTACTAAATGAAAACCAAGGAATCCACCACGATGTAGAATAAAACTTTTATTCACAGAACAGGACAGGAACAAACGAACACTTTCACATACGTCGAGTATGCTTCATCAGGTTACATTTTCTAAGTAAAATCCTGCTGCTTATATACTCCACTGAGTTATATAATTAATCAATCTAGCAATGATCTTGATTGCTTGATAAGTAATTAATTAAATAATTGAGCATTGGCTTCCTTATTTAAAGCAGAAGTCATAGAATTTCACTTATATTTACTTAGTCTGTTGACATAAGTTAGCGCTGCTATATCAGTATTTATAACAAAATAAAATGAAACGAAACAGTATATCTCACTAAACTGTTAAAATATATACATATTTCATTTATATAAAATTCTCAATAACATAAAATACTATTATGTATAAAAATATAAAAATATATAAAAAATAATCAAGGTCATACTATCCTGCTATCTTTAAAATCTCTATACAGTACTTTACATAACTAGCTGTTTGCATATCAGATATGACACTCGTAAAACTCATCTTATTGAGAATAACATATAATTGATAAGTAAATAAATATTAAATAAGTACAGTATATTCAAAAGTGGTAAAGTGCAGAACATATGTAATCTATCAGGTAGTAGGTATATATCTTAATTATTATTCATTACATCCTAGGAGACTATACAACATATAATCATCCAATTCATCATGTATAGTACTGGGTAGATACAGCCTGTCAGACCCAAGAATCATAATACACCAATTCAAATCAAGTATTACTCTATCATTTGTCTAACTATGTATATATATATATATATATTAATTGATAGGTACTTAAATGTCAAGTTGTCTATTTCATTATTATATTCTAATGTATAAACCTACTATATATACATAAAGATGAAAAAATATAAAAGATATAAAAATGTTTGTATTTATTCAGTGTAGAATATAATTATACTTAGAGACTACTCTAGCAAAATAGATGAAAAAAGATATTTATTATCATATATGTTATAAATATGTATAAATATAATCTATTTTTACAGGGTATATTTCTCATATGCAATTAACTACCTACGTGCTTCTAGTATAGGTTTTATACTAATGTTGATGTTTAATCCAGGTTCTATATGTGCTCGTAGTTTGAATATCCAATCTAGCTCTGCCTTAGCTAATATGTTCATTCTGTCTCCACCTCTAGCTAAGGGTTCAACTACTTGTAACACTCTAAACTTGAAATGATGGTCTTGATTAGAGCTAATATGCTTGGCTAAGGCGTTTGTTGGATTCATCTTTCTGATATCATATATATGGTTATAGATACGGTCTCTAAGCCTTCTAGAGGTGAGACCTTCATAAAACGCTTGGCACTTCTCACAAGTAGCTAGATATATTAAATTAGTGGTGTTACACGTAGCACTTGTAAATTACAGATCATTTCCTAAGTTGTAAACAAGTCTCGTAATGTCTGGTCTTGTGCCCTACGTCCCTTTTTCAAAGAACAGTTAGCTCACAACCTTGTGATATGGTTCCTCTTTAAAATCCCCACATTCTGGTAAACATCTTTTAAGCTGATAAACAACTTATAGGTTAACAAAAGTTCAGTAATACCAGTAATCAGTGAGCAAGGCCTGCTCTTAAGCATATTGTATTGTTACAATATTAGCAGCATATTGTGAGGTAGTGGCATATCAAGAACTAGCAATAGTCAATCTAGCAATAATTAAACATACACAGTAATATGTGGCTCGAGGCATAGCAAAAACTGGTAGACTGTGTGGATCCGTCACAGGCCACCCCTTGCATCGAGCAACGTACGCTGTGTATTCTTTATAATGGTTAAAACTGACATCAGTTTGTACCTTCTCATCACTTCACAATAAATGCAGCATGATATTATGGAAAATAACACAGAAATTATTGTGGTCAAAAGCAAAGGATACAATAACAAACTGAACCACACTGAAGCCTTAGATGACCACATAAAAACATCATACCAATGTGAAACAGTTATATTCTGTATTTTATTTGCAATTTTTACAATGGTACCTTTATCTTTAATCATTTTAATCACGGTTTGATGCGCATCATTTAGTGTTTTATTTAGAAGTTGCAACACTGTTTGTCCTTTCTGCTTAATCGGTTGAAAGTCCGGGTGGACTAGAGATGGCCACTTAAAAGTGTGTAATGGTTTTATGCTAGCATTAAATGTGACGTTCATCCATCTAGTCAGTTTAATCAATTCTCCAGTACAAAAATCAATAATTGCATGGATATTACTTTTACAGTATGCTCCACCAGTTGTGATCATCTCATCACTCCAGGCTAATTTACAGGAGGATATCACACAAACAGTGGTATCATTTAGCTGGTAGATGTCTGTACCATTTACTACATACCTGTGCCAGGTGCATTCCCCAGTTTTATTATGTAAACATGGGTGAGGCTTCCTTTTCACCATCATGCATACCCACCCCTGGGGCCAGGTTTCACAACCTGCCACATTAACGGGTACATCATTATAATTAATCAAAGTAGATTTAATTTGAGGTACCCACCAATTATCTCCAAATTGTAAGGGCAATGTAACAAATGGACAGATCTGCTTTGTTCCTTTCTTACTAGCAAGATAGTCAAAAGTTAGTATACAAGACTTATTTTCACATGCAAAATTTATTGGCTTTAACCAATGATACAGTTGCAGTTCCTTTTGCCAATGGGCTGCCTTTTTAGCCCCCCAAGTTTGAGTGAATTGCAAATATTGCTGGTTGGCAGCCAACTGAGATAAGATACAAAAAGTTTGATTTACTTCTGCTGTGAGGTTATTTAAAATTTGTTTTGTATATATATTTGTATGTTTAATCCACCTCCATAAGACAGTTTGAGTTAAAATACTGTCTATAGTTCTTTGTCCCAGCTCGGGATCATGGTCTGCTAGTAGCTTAAAGACCATATTTAGGTCAGTGCCCAAACGGCTCAGTTTGCTACGTAGGGTATCTATATCTACACTGTTTAGGAATCCAGTCCCTGTTCTGACTGCACCTAGTGCAGTACCAAGAATACCTGTAACATCACGTTTATTTTTTTTATATTTGTAATGTTTGTACTTGATATGCAAAGAATCAACCGGCCATAATTGTACAATTTTACAATGTGGATACCTGGTGGTAATATTAACTGCTGACATGTTAACTATCATTTTAATATGTTGTATAACTCTAGCACTACTTACAGTTTTACATTTTTTGGTATATCTTACCACATGTCCCAAACCATTAAATACAGTTGAACTATTGTCCATGGCATATATCTCCAAATCCGGAGATAGGGTTTTTGCGGTGTCATTTTCCCCTTGAAATTTAGCTATGCAGGAGGAATCTAATGGAGACTTGGCTAAAGGAAATCCCAACTCGTTTAGCCTTTGGTACAAACCTCCAAAAGGGTTGGAAACACATTTTTTAGGATGTCTATCACAGTTTAGTCTACATACAGTCATAATGTTTTCCGTCTGAGTGATGTTACAAGTTAAGGCAGGCTTGGGTGTCACCGCATATAGATGGTCTCCCAATTTTTAATAAAAGTCACAGTCAGCTGTTAAATTTGCAACATCTTCCCCTTCGAATAGAGGGATAGGATCAAGACAGTTATATGGCCCATCTAAGTGTTGTCGTCAGAAAAGTTTGGCTCCTTCCCAAACAGTGGCAATAATCTATGGAGAGGAAAGTACAATGGTTGTTTAGCAGAATCAAGTAATACTAAAACAGTATCACCAGGTCCATCACAAATTACTGTCCCATGTTCATTTGGTTGATTGGGTGTGGTCACTATAACTTTCATTCCCAGCCATTTGCTTGGTTTAGTATCACAGTCTTGTAGTAAGATGACAGCATCTTGATGCATACAAATTTCTACTAAAGGTTGTCCTTTCTGAATCATTTGTGTCTTGTTATCTAAATTGATAGTCTTTACTATCACTTCTCGTTCTGGCTCCCATAATGTAAAAACCTCCCAACTTTTTCCTAATATCCCTTTTTGCCCCCAGTGCCAATTCTCTGGGAGAAAGAGTTTTCAGCCTGTCTCAACTAATGCCATATTTTGTGCTGACACCCTTTGTTCAGTCAGTGCACATAGCCAGAATTGAGTTTGATCAGTATTTGTCAAAAGAGGGTATATGGCATTCGGATTCACACAGCAGTTGGATCGAATGTCATTCATATGCATTTGCAAGGGAGTTCCTTGATGCTTCTGGGGTCTGTTATTCAGCTGACTCACAGCTAATTTTAATACCTTTGCCCAGCCTCGCAACATTTCATTATTTGTATTTTTTCAAATTTGTTCTTTAAGGAGCCCATTATACCTTTTAATTAAACCAGCAGCTTGGGGATGATATGGGATATGCAGCACCTATTGAACTCCATTTTCCTTTGCCCATTTTTGAACCTCTGCTCCGGTAAAGTGGCTGCCTTGGTCACTTTGTATTTCAGTGGGAATCCCATATGCAACACATAATTTATTTAATTCTTTTAACACTGCTTGCTGGTTTGCCTTTTTGCATGGGGACACCATTAGTAATTCTGAATAAGTGTCCACCATCGTCAGGCAGTATTGCTGATTTTGATCCAGTGGTAAAAGGCCAATAAAGTCTATTTGCCAGATTTGTGCTGGGCGGCTGCCTCTGTGAATGTGCCCGCATGCTTCTGCTTGCAGTTGCTTTTGTTTATTTCTTTGACAAATTTTACACTGCTTTATAACGTCCGTAGTTATTTCCTTATTTAACTGTATACCATGCCTCCGTGCCCATTTTATTGTCGCATCTCTTTCCAAATGCCCACTCCGATTATGGGCCCATCTTGCCATACTAGCACTTTTGGCTTTCTCTTTAGCAACATGTACTGCGACCATCTTATCTACCTGCTGGTTATGCCTCCTTTTATTTGTTACAAGTGATGCATGGGCATCTACATGTCCAACACTGATTTTGCATTGTTGAGCTTTTTTTTAAATCCGTTGCCAGTCTTCTGAACCACCCCATAGAGGTCTGCCATGGATCTTTTAATCCTGTTGCTGCCAGGCAGGTAACCAGGTTGTCAATCCTTTAAAGACTGCCCAGCTGTCAGTATAGATGTATGCTTCATCCCCAGGTGATAAACTATCGATGACCAGGGCAACAGCTCGTAATTTTGCCTGATTATTTGAACCGGCAGTACCTTTGTCAAATAACACAGTTTCTGTTCGTGGGCAATAAGCCACTGCAGTTTGGGTCCTACCATTTGATCCAGTTTTGGCAGAACCATTAGTAAACCATGCAAATTTCTGTTTTTCTGCATCTAAATTATCAAATGGTAATGCTTCAGTAATTGGAGACTGTGGAAGCTCATGTCGCTGTTGTTTTATCGCGTCAGCATCATTTAGAATTACCAGTCCAGCCAACTGCTGTTGCACCTGGGACACTCCAGGCACGATGTTGGCCCTTTCCTGTAAATACCACTTCCACTTTTGTACAGTCGAAGATTGTGCTATCAGGGTTTTCATCAAAGTATTGTCTCGTAGCCACCCCTGGATTGGGTAGTCTATCTTAACTGTCACTGTTTGTTGTTTAGTTATTCCTTCCACATGAATTAATGCTGTGTACACTGCCAGTATGTGCTGCTCAAGGGGGCTATATCTCATCTGCGCTCCAGTCAGGGATTTGGACCAAAATTCCAAGGGTCTCTTTTTCCCAGTGTCATCCTTCTGCCACAGCCCCCAAGACATAACATTATTGGCAACTGTTACTTTAAGGACAAAAGGTTGTTGTGGATCAACTGGGCCCAGCCCCACGCTCTGCTGTAGAGCCTTTTTTGCTTCTTTAAAAGCCATTTGTTGCTTGGGACCCCACTGAAAGTCACATTTTTTTCTAGTTACATAGTGAATGGGTCGCAAAATCAGTTCAAGGTGAGGTACAAATGCTCTCCAAAAGCCCATTGCTCCCAAAAAGGCCTGCGCCTGCTGCTTCATTTTTGGGACTGCAATTTTCTGGATACTCTCCAGTGCTGCTGCAGGAATTTTCCTTTTTGCTCCATTTCAAATCATACCAAGGAATTTTACTGATGTCCCTTGTTGTGTTTTATTTTCATTTATAGCCCACCCTCTGTTCTGAAGGTGCTGAATTACAGTTTTTAGTGCAATATCCACATTAGATTTTTCTCCAGTAATCATTATGTCATTAATGTAATGAAAAATAGTCACTTTGTCCAGTTGTAACTTGGCTAGGTCTCTAGCCACTAGTCCATGACACAGGGTAGGGCTGTGCAGATATCCTTGAGGTAACACTTGGAAGGTATACTGCCTCCCCCCCCAGGTAAAAGCAAATTGGGCTCTGCTTTCTTCTGCTATCAGAATGGAGAAGAAGGCATTTGCTAAGTCCAAAACTGCATGATATGGTCCAGCAGATGAAGACAATCTTTTCACGATTGTAACAATGTCTGGAACAGCTGCCGCTAAGGGTGGGGCCACCTTGTTCAGACCTCGATAATCTACAGTCATTCGCCATGATCCATTAGGTTTTCTTACTGGCCACACCGGTCTGTTGAATGGACTCACTGTTGGCTCAAGTATGCCAACCCGAAGCAGTTTTTGGATCGTTTTAGTGATCTCAGCGTGCCCACCTGGGATACGATATTGTTTGATGTTCACTATTGTTTTAGGCGTGGGAATATAAAGCGGTTCCCACTTAGCATTGCCTCGAACTACAGCCTTAACTGCGTTGACTGAACAATGCCGCACTCCAAACCTAAATGGCCCTACAGTGGTTTCCAAAGTTCTACCCTTTAACACATCTATTCCTAAAATGTGTTTAGGTACTGGAGCTATTACTGCTTCAATGTAAATAGGAATACCATCCCCAAAAGCTATCTTAATCTTGGTTTTGGTACCTAGTGTCTTTGCCCCTCCATAACCATCAATTTCTACATACTGTCCACGAAATCTACGGGGGTTGCCTGCAAAAATGGTTACTTCTGATCCTGTGTCTACCAGAGCCATCACATGTTGTGGCCCTCCCCTCCAAAAAATGGTAAGGGGTACGTAAGGGCGTCGGTCCCCAGGTGTAATTGCTCTTACTGTACCCCTAGCTACTGGGGACCTGCCTACTAGTCAATTTGTCTCTGTTTTTTCGACCGGGGTTCTCCATTCCTTTCCTCCCCAGTCTCTCTCATCATTAAATTCCCCCTTTTGCCACTGTGCTAGCTCCTCATCAGTAGGGATGTCAGGATATAATTGATTCCATCCTACCTTCCCTTCAGTGGTACTCCTAGTTGAACTTTTTGTAGGGGTTTGCTTTTTACTTTCAGAACTTGAACCTTTTTCTTTTTGTTTTTGCTTCCACTTTTTATATAATTCTTCAGTAGCTATCCCATCTATTTCCGCAGCTTCAACCCCCCACCGTAACAGATCTAGAAACATTTGCTTTCTTGTAACTTTCTCTCCAGATTTATCTTTTGATCTCTCCGCATTTGCCTTTCTAGCTCTTCTCTGTTCTTTTTCTTCCACTAACTCTACCCTTTGATTTAGAGTGGCTATTACGTCCCATATCTGCTGACCTACACAGCCTGCCAGGGCAGCCATCAGCTGCCCTTTCCACCACTGTGGTGTGTTTTTGATTAATTTGCTCCTTATATTGCTAGTCATAATTTGTGCATCTGGTCCTCTCGGAAGCACTATTATCTCATCTCTCAATTCCATTGAATAAACGGTAGCCAACATAGCCATTTCTCTTAACTGCTGTATTGCCTCTGCTATTGTTTTCCAAGGCTTATGTTCATCAGCTACTGCTGTAGCATAGGGCCAAGTAGTGCGGAAAGCTGAGGCTAACCACACCACCAGTGTATTCACCTGGGAATCACCATGATCTACATTGTTTACTATTTGCTTTAAACGCGGGTGAAACACCAGACATGCACATTGGTGCATCTCTTCAGCATTTAGAGACACCGCTTCTCCCCCTGTGTCCCAAACCCAAAGAAACCATGCTAAAACAGTTTCCCCTGGCCTTTGCTTATAGATTTGGATTATATTCAATAATTCAGCTTGAGTATAACTCTGCACCTCAACCCGTTGTTGTGGCGCTGCCCCCCCAGTCCACTGTCCCTTTTTCTCAATAACTGGGCGCGCCTCCACTGACGGAGAATTTACTATTTCAAAATCACTATCACCCTCATCCGTAGAGGGGAGATCACCTTCCCACTCCTCAGGATCAAACTCTGCCTTACACAGCAAAGCATGAACCCGAGGCCTTGAGGGTGGATGGCGTAGTTTTCTCCCATTTCGTTGCCTACGCTGTTGAATTATCCGAGTAGCTAAAGTCACTGAATTAGATTTCCAGTGTTCAGCTTCCTCCCCTACTTTAACAAGTGCCATGTTTGCCTTCTCCAAGGCATCTCTATCCAATCTATGTGTGTGTGTGTGTGTGTGTGTGTTCTTTACATTGCTCTTCTAATTCTAAAACTTTTTCTTTTAGTGAATCTACATCTCTGTCTAATTCCTGAATTGCTTCAAAGAACAGCCATCCGGCTACTCCCACCCCCTCCTTCACCTTTTTCCCCTTATCATCCAATTTTAGCTCCTCTAAAGCTCTAGCTAGACTATCAGGGTCTGTCTTAGGTCTTCCCTGCAAGGGTTTTGGAGAAGGAGGAGGTGAAACTTGACTCAATACCTTAGCAAGAGGATCTCACTTCCCAAATAATGCTGTCAAAGTAGCATCAACGCCCAACTTATTTGGGGTGCCTAATTCGGCATCCTTCTTACCTATGCCTAGGTGTTTTAAAGGAAAAAACATTGGTTGTTGTTGTGACATTTCCACTGCAAACCCCAGATCCTGCCGACTACGCCAAGTGTACTAGTCCGTTACTTTAAAATCTTTGGTTAATACAGGAGTATAAATGACACAAGACACCAAGGCTCAAACTTGACAATTTATTAAGCAAAACTTTTCTAAATAAACAGTAAAGCTAATACTAAATAAACAAAAAGACTAATAGATCATGTACTTACAAGCATATGCATAAACAAAATCATCTTTGCCACTAATAGGAAAACTTTAAATCCTATCCAGTGCAGCTATCTGTTCAGTCAAGGCAAGGCCGACACTGGCAAAATGTCTCTAAGCTCAGTTCAGGCTGGTGCTGTGATCAAATCCGGATGCTGATAATAATTTTCATCTCAGCCTTTGAGCTTTTATAGTCTTTTTGAGTTGATAAAATATTGTAGAAAAATCTGACATTACAGGCTCATCATGAGTTGATGGAATATTTTAGAAAATTACAGATCATTTCCTAAGTTGTAACCAAGCCTCGTAATGTCTGGTCTTGTGCCCTACTTCCCTTTTTCAAAGAACAGTTAGCTTACAACCTTGTGATATAGTTCCTCTTTGAAATCCCCACATTCTGGTAAACATCTTTTAAGCTGATAAACAACTTATAGGTTAACAAAAGTTCAGTAATACCAGTAATCAGTGAGCAAGGCCTGCTCTTAAGCATATTGTATTGTTAAAATATTAGCAGCATATTGTGAGGTAGTGGCATATCAAGAACTAGCAATAATCAATCTAGCAATAATTAAACATACACAGTGATATGTGGCTCGAGGCATAGCAAAAACTGGTAGACTGTGTGGATCCGTCACAGGTGTTATGTTTGCTTTTACATTTATGAATTTCTTCCACTTATTATATAGTTTGTTGATACTGAGATTCCACCAAATGGGTTGCTTTTCAACTTGGCACAATATTTATGTCTTATGGGGATTGAGGCCCTAAAGCTGCCTAAGAGGTAGGCATAGAAAAATGAAGTATTTAGGACATTGGATTAAGTAGGATTTCAAGGTGGTAGCTAAGGATATGTGCAAAGATGTTAAACAAAAGATTAGACAAAAACTGAGAAACTGGACTCTCTTGTTTATGGATATGGATAGCAAGATACAAGCAGTGAATATGCTTTGAGTCCCTCTTGTTTTATATAGAAGTCAGGCATATTTTTATCAACTAGAGGATAAGTTGTGGACATTAATTAATAAAGAGATGAAGGAATTTATCTGGGAAGGAAGAGAGCAAGGGTCAAATTGGATAAGCTGATCCTTCCAACAGAACATGGTGGTTTAGGATTACTTGATTTGAATGGATATTTTACAGATGCACAGTTAAGGATCATGTACATTACAGAAGCATAAAACTATAATTCAAAGTGGAAAAGGATTATGATGAAATGGGGGGGGGTGCTCAACAAATAATGACAGAATGGGATTTTGCATGCAGATCCTTAAGGAGAATAACAGCCATAAAGAACATTCTATTCATAAAGTAGCAGAAAGTGTTCAAAGAGCTAAGCCAACATAATAATGGAGAAAGGAGATTTTGCTGATAGTGATGACTGCAATTAGGGTATGGAAAACAGGCAAGATGAGGTTTTAATTTACTAAAGAAACCTGTAAAAGGAGAAAAGGTATTAGGAGCAAATAATTAGAGAGGGTAAGGTAATATAATGGGAAGAGGCCAAGAACACTTTGGGACTGCAGGCTAAAGACTGCCATCCCTAAGAGAAAGAGTTAGGGGAGTACATAGTGAAAGGCATGTCCTAGTAGAGTTTTTAGTTGACTCTAAAACAGAAGCTGCTATTAAAAAGGCATACTTAGTAGGCCATATAAAAATATTGCATGATAACTATAGGAATCAATCCGATGAGATTAGAAATGATTGGGAGGAGAGACTGGATAAGAAATTCACAAGGAAGCAATGGGAGGGCATATGTATGGCTCAAAAGTATGCAAAAAAGTATAGAAGATTTAGGATTTTTGGAAATATTTCCATATGTATTGTTATACCCTATGCAGACTCCAAAGAATTTTTCCTCAAGTAGATGGCAAATGCTGGAGGTGATAGGGAAGAAAGCGTTAGGAAGGAACATATACTCTGGGAGTGTAATGCATTGGCAAACTTTAAAAATTCCCTACAGAGTACTCTGTCAGAAGTATTGGGTAAACAAATGGATGTAAATAAGGAAATATTTATTAGCTAGGATACAGGATATTAATTGCCTAGATGTAGTAAGGCCTGGTTAAGTTTAATTCTAATGGCTTACAAAAAAGCAATTACTAGAAAATGGAAATCAGAGTATAAACCAACTGTATTTAAAGTAGTGACTATTGTAGCAGAGAACTGGAAGTGTGGTCTATAGAAAAGGGCAGGAGCAAATTACATAGAAAAATTGAAATTGTAGGAGCAATACGTGCAGAACAACATTTAGGAGGGGGAGTGAGATTTAAGGGAGGCCAGGAATTGAGCAATTTATGTAACTCTGGACTGATGATAATTATACAAAAAATATGTATGATGTATAATGTTTGTAACTTGGAACTTGTTAATATGGCTGTTTTTCATTTATACAAATGTATGTCTGCCTGTATCCATCCATCCATACAATCATCCTCAACACCTTTTATAATCTTTATTTTCCAGCTATATATCTCGTATATGGAACTCCCTTCCTAACTACATTCTCTCAATCTTGTCCACTAACCACTTTAAGCCATCACTTAAAGCTTATCTAAAAAAAAGTGTCTATGTCCCAGTACTAACCCCTTGTGAATGCTCTGATACATCACAGTATACCCCAACCATATCCATCTTCTTTCTGGGTGTTTAATCTTTTATTCCTACCGGCCTGTCTTAACCTTCTATCTTGACATAAGTCATACTTTACAAATAGTTATAGCTAAGTTCAAAGCCTAGGTTTTGTTGTCATGATGTAACAAACATGTATTTTCTTATATATAATATGTATTTTCTTATGTATACTACATTTTGTTTGCTTTATACTTTATTGATTATTGTAATTTGTGCATTAAAATTTACTGTTACTCACGGAGCTTTTCTCCCAGGGCCTCCGCTGAAAAAGGACCTTTGTCCAGTCAGACTTTCCTGGTAAACAAATGTTAAATAAATAAATAAATAAATACAATTTTTGAACATGGGGTTGAGGTGTCACTACAACAGTGACAACCATCTAGAGCTAAGGTTTATACCGCTAGATAGCTAGCCCTGCCATGGTTGTTCTTTCACACAACACACTCACGCGCACATTCACAAATTATAATTTTGTACCTTTGTAGGCCGTTGGTGCTGTAGTAGCATTGTCACCTCACAGTAAGACACTGTCCGGTTCGATTCTCAGCTAGAGCGTCTTCTGTGTGTAGACATGCATGAATGGGCGTACCTTCGTTGAAGGTTGTGCATCAGGCCTGGCAAGCCAGTACGTAAAAATCAACTGCCAATCATTAGCGGACCGGAGTTCCACTGTGGCGACCCCTAGCTGGGAAAACAAACAAACCTTTGTAGGCTGTTTGTTTAACTCAATAGCGCAGACTGAAAAACGCTATTGCTGCTGACCGCTCCCCTTCATCATAGTGTTTGTAGTCCTCTTTGTAATCCAGGACATTTCCAAAAGACATACGCAATTGTAGGCTGTTAGCCAATGCATTCAGATAAGTTGCCTAGATTATATGTTATTATATAATGTTGCTGTTGCCTGTTTTTTTCCTACTATAACATATGTGTCAGTTAATAACTGCTACCAGGGTTAGTATCTTTCTGGATTTGTCTTACTCTGAATGCTGTAATATTTAACTACTGCTGCAAGTATTTGTTGTCATTATTTGTTCTAGTTCAATTAGATACTAGGGTTAGTAGTTGCCTGCTTCTGCCCTACTGTGAAAATTGTATTATGTATCAATTGCTGTAAACTCCTTTTGTACTAGCTCTGTTAGATGTACTGCTAGCTCTTTTTCTTAGTGTTGTGTTCCATCTCTGCAGCTTTCTTATCTTATGTTTCTTTCTTCACCCCCCTTCTCTATACTCCTGTTCCCCCCTTTCTTTACCACTGAGACTATTTTCCTACTCCTTTGCTCAACTAATATTTGTGATTGTTCTGCTCTTCTACCTACAGCTGTGCATGCTGCACTCCACCCTATTTACTACATCGTAGGAAATCTCCCCTCTAAGGAATTCTGCTACGGGACTCTGCCAAACCCTCTTGAGTGCTCCAAACAGATAACCCCACTGCTGAAACTCTAATAGTGTATGTATTGTCACTGTAAACCTAATTCTGCTACTTGTGCCTCACTATTGTGTTGCCTGTACTTTGCCCCGTGCTAGCCAAGCAGCCTATTGTGGTTTCTATTTCTCTCGCACCTTAATCCCTCCTACCCTCTAAGCCACCTGAAATATATTTCTGCCCACACACTTCTTTTATAGAATACTTTCCTATTCTGCCCTCACCCAAGTCAACCCCATTCTCCCTACTTTACACCCCACTAGCCTGCTGTACCTGGTACATTGAAGTACAACTTTTCTCCCCTCATTCTCTGTAGTATAGACTTACCTCTGATGTTTCTGTCCTTTCTGGTAAACTCACATATTTCCCCTAAAGCTTACTGACAGGTTTCTGTCAGACACCTTCTCTGCAGCTCTTCCCGTTCTGTTTGCCCTGCGGGCTCACTCTGCTCCCCTACCCTGCCCCCAATTCCCACTCGCCCCGGTACATCTACATTTATAGCTCTCTAACCACTCCCACACAGACCTCCACCCATCACACCAAGTCCCTCCCTCCCGCTACATCCTATCACTATCCTATACCTATTGCCTTACACCAACCCACCACCCACTACTTTCATCACCCTTCACCCTTCTATATCCTGTGAATACACCCTCACACATTCCATTCAAATCCTCACCTCTCAAACTTATTAACCATCTCTCTTCCTACACTTCCCCTTCACTTAACTCACACTTCTGTCTCCCACCATGCAAACAAAACCTAAATATACTCTACTACCCTTATTTCTAAGCCTAATTCTCTTCTGCCTACTCTACCTTACTAGTCTCCCACAGCTTCAGCACTCTCCTCCCTTTCACACAACTACAATTTACATAAAAAGACTTTCCCTCTACACCATAGCCCCCCCACCTCTACAAACATAATGAATATTTTCTATTTCAAACAAAGCTCTTCCTTACTCCTAGTAAACCACTTCCCATACCCACCAAATTCACCCAATTAGATGCCAGCATCTCCACCTATGACCCATCAGAACATAGATACCTATTCACACTCTACTCAAAATTTACTGCCCTCCTCCTCCCTTCTGGAGACATACACCCTAACCCAGGGCCTTCACACAACTCCACCTCCAAACCACATTCACATAGCTCTTCAATTCACTACAAATCTCTTCTCCTTGCCACACTTAATGCCAGGAGCCTATGTAATAAAATTCCTTCTTTTCATGCCTGGATCTCTCATAACAAACCTGATATACTCTCTATCATAGAAACCCGGCTAAAACCACACATAAAAGATACTGAAATTATGCCCCCTAACTATAAACTTATAAGAAATGACAGATCCCAAAAGAAAGGTGGAGGAGTGGCCTTACTCTTCTCCTCCTTCTTAACAGTAACACCATATACTAAGTACATACCCTCATTTGACACTAGCGAGCTAACCCTCGCCCTTCTCAAAGTTAACAACAATAAAACTTTATGTATTGCCTCTTTGTACATTCCACCTGGTAACAATATCCCTATAATGGAAGATATTCTTGCCTGGTTCACCTCCAACATAAACAATGAGACAATAATCCTAGGAAATGTCAATATAAACTGGTTATCCATTGACTCATCTACACCTTCTCAAAGTATCAGCCTATATCAATTCACACAGCTAATCAAAACCCCTGCTAGACCAAATAAAGATTACATCACAGGTAGTATCCTTGACTGGATACTAGTCTCCCACCCAAACCGAGTTTCTGATAGTGGTACTCTCGCAGACCCCCTTAGTGACCATCTCCCTGCCTATATACGCCATCCCCGTTTCTTTCAGTACAAACACATTACTACCTGCAACATGCAAAACTTCAACCCCCTTATGTTCTCTAATGCCTTAAAAGAGATAGACTGGAACCCCTTAAAGTCCCTCCCTTTAGATGCCGCAGTCTCGCTTTTCAATAAAAGTTTCTCTGACATACTTAACCACTTCACCGCCAGTAGAACCAAATGATTTAGATCCAAAACAGCCCCCTGGCTAACTAAAGACACAAAACTACTTATGCATCACAGAGATAAAATCTGGAAATACTATCAAAAATGCAAAACTCCCAACTCTCTTGCCAAATACAAGCAACTGCGTAATCAAGTAAAAAAACAAATAGCCACTGACTACAAATCCTACTACCTTAAACTTCAAAGTAACCACAAAACCAATCCCAGAAAATTTTGGAACAGTATTTCAGCAATACTATCCCCAGGCAAAAAAAAAGAACCCTTGCCCTGACCCAGACACACCAGACCTCCACCTAGCCACTCAATTCAACTCCTTTTTCATTGACTCTATAGGCAAACTCACCTCTTCCTTCACTAACAACATCCTCCCCAACTTAACTGATACCAAAAACTCAACACCCATGAACCCTAAGTCCTCCTCTTTTACTCTCAAGTCCATTCCTACCCACACTATAAAAAAGCTCCTACAAAAGTTAAAACCTTGCTCTAATGGCCCAGATGACATTCCATCCAACTTTCTCTAACTAGTTGCTGATGGCATAGCCCTTCCTATCAGTATCCTAATCAATCACTCCATTCAGGAATCCTATGTACCATACCTCTGGAAAAAAAGCCTTCATCATCCCCCTCCATAAAGAAGGTACAAACTGTTCAATCTCCAACTTCTGCCCTATTGCTATCCTATCCCCTATCTCTAAGATACTCGAAAAATGTATTCACCTCCAACTATTACCCTACCTACTGGACAACCATCTACTAACTCCTACCCAACATGGGTTTAGACCAGGACATAGCACCACCACTGCCCTTCTCTCCTTCCTCAAAATCATTAACTCTGCTCGTGACTCTGGGAACATAGTTTCTACCCTCCTCCTCAACTTATCCAAAGCTTTCGACATTGTCACTCATGAGCTTCTGCTTTCTAAACTCGCCCATCTTAATCTCTCCCCCTCCTCTGTCAAATGGTTCTCCAGCTATCTATCAGCCAGGGAACAAGCAGTAAAATGGAACTATTGCACTTCCTCTTTCCTTCACACCCCAACAGGTGTACCCCAAGGCTCTATTTTGGGTCCTTTACTATTTAACATTTTCATCAATGATTTCCACCAAAAGATTCCCAAAGCTAAACTGGTGCAATACGCAGACGATTCCACTATCATCTGCTCAGCCAGAACTCTTCCCTTACTAATAAACCTTACTCAAGAGACCTTCTCCTCCACTGAGTCCTGGATGCTTGACAATCATTTAGCCCTAAATGTCTCTAAATCCAAAATAATGATCTTTACCTCTTCTAGACATATTGCAGTTGACAAAGAATCCTTCTCTATACTTAGCCTAAGCAAAACATCTATTGAAATAGTTTCCCATACAAAACTTTTGGGCGTCCTTATCGATGACCAGCTAAAATTTGACATTCACCTACAAACCAATATTAAAAAGACTCATCAAAAACTTGGAATGCTTTATCGACACAGACACTACCTTTCCCTGTCTTCTAGACAACTCTTATCTACCACCTACTTCCTACCATCCCTTTTGTATGGAGCTCCACTACTCTCTAACCTCCAATCATCCCTAAAATCTAAACTTTCCGCATGCTATAACAAAATTTCAAAGTTTGCCAAAGGATCCAAATCCTCTAATCACCATTGCAACTCCCTACATACTCTAAATTGTTTGGCACTCCCTGCCTACCTAAATTTCATTCAACTAACCACAGCACACAAGCTGATTTTTAAACCTTCTAACTGTCCATCAATCTCCTCTTCCCTAAAACTTCACCAACCACATAGAACACTTAGATCTACAAATCAGAACCTCTAAGAACTTTACAAGCCATTACACACACCAGGGCAACTCCTACTATCATTTTTCCTTGTCAGATTACGGAACTCTCTTCCCCCTCACATTAGAACCAACCCCAAACCTACCCTCCTTTAAAACCCTACTCCACTCTCACCTATCCTCCCTCTGGGAGTACTCCTGTACCCATCCTACCTGATTCCTAACACCTATCCCTATACTATTCTACTCAAATCTCTGCCACAACTACAATTCATCTCTCTAAAATCCCTTTGCCTAAATACATGTATTGTATTTATATGTACATGAATTTATTGTTTTTATAAATATCTTATCAGTGGTTGACTCAGCTCATACATTTCAAAATATGTAAAATCTTGTCTTGCTGTATATTGAATGTTAAACTGTTGGTCTTGTATGTTGTACTAATACATTGTATATTGTCTTTTTGTCTGGAGCTTTTCTCCTCAGGCCTCCATTGAAAACGGACTACCTTGGCCCAATGGACTTTCCCGGTTAACAAACTGAAATAAATAAAATAAAAATAAATAATTCAATAAGATGTTAAAAAGAAAAAAAGGTAGACCTAGATTTTATCCTTGAAATTGCAGCTTGTGAAACATGGTCATCTAGGTTAGGTGGGTGTTTGAATTTTATCAGGTCAACAGTTGTTGAAATAGATTTGACTGGTTTAGTCTCTGAAGAAAAAAAGATTTTGAGGTGATTCAGGTCTCACACCTAGACAAAGTGTTACTGCACTATGGTTATATTTCACCAGTGATTTAATAACTGTGAGCAGTGAACACAGAAAACCTATATTTCTGAAGTCCAGATCTAATATTTTTGGTTTAGGTTCCCCTGTTAATGGAAGGATAGTTTAAATCACCCAAGTGGATAGTGTTTGGTTCTATGGTGATTGATGCCAATTTGCTATGATATGTCTCATGGTCTGTCAGTGTCATAAAGGGGGTAAGGAAGATGGTTACTATGTGGCACTGAGTTTTGTTTATCAAAAGAAGAATGTGAAGGAGTTCTAAGTCATTGCCCTGCATTAAGGTTCCAGAGATGAAATAATTTCTTAGAATCACCGATTTGCCCTCATCATCTATAATGTCCAATTTGGCGTTGAGCCTGATAGAGCAGTAGGCATTAAAATTCTGGACTGAAGGGTTGATTTCTTGGTTTTGAAACCATGCTTCAGTAACAAACAATATCCCTTCAGACTATCAAACCAACAACAATACCCTAAGTAATTATCAAGTGGTAAGGGACCTGTGATCACAGGTTGACTGCGACCTTAACTTCACCCACCACATGCCTACTGCTGTAAGGAAAGCTTTCCACATAGCTCATTTGATTAGTAAAGGCATTGCCTCAAGAGCAAAAGAAGTTATAACCCCCACACTCGGCACTTATCAGGCCCATAAATTGAGTATAATGCCCCATTCGGTATGTATTGCACTAAGCATCTACAGCAATTAGAGAGACCTCAGAGGTTTCTAACAAAGAAGATCAAGGGCCTCCAGCATGTGACTTACATGGACTAACTAAAATCCCTGTCACTATACTCCATATTGTATAGACTTCTTAGGGGAGACTTATGCCTGGTCTACAAAGCAACCCAAGACCCAAACCTAATGAACTTCCTGCATATCTGTAAATCAAATTAATCTAGGTTTACCCATTCCAGGGACTTAAGTATGGCCTGTGACTTAAATATGACATACTGGAGGGACAGATTTATCTCCCAGCAACTGCCACATCTTTGGAATGGTCTACCAATTCATGTGAAACAGAGCATCTCTGTGACACTGTTCAAGAGGAACCTGGATGAGTGGATGGGGCACCATAAATTTTTATAGACCACAACCCTCCGGGATATGGACAGTCATCACTAAATGCAATCTTGGGTATTAACTAGTACCTCCATGGTATTACACTGGGTTGAAAAGGCTAGGCTTAAAATGGCCTCTGGGTCGATAGCCTAGTAATCTCTTATGATCCTCCTATGATCCTATTGATATGTCAGTATTTTCAAGTGTTAGTAAATCCTGTAAGGAGTGCACTTTTTCTTTAGGCTTCTGATATTAAACAGTGCTAATTTCATATCTTTTAGATTGTGCTTGGCTATGTGGGTAATATGAGGAGACTGACCTTGGCCACCCCACTCAACTGTCCACAGTTTCACAGAATGTCAAAATTTTGCTTCACATTTTTTGGCCTATTTCTCATACAATTTGTGGTTTTCCAGCAAATACCTGAAGATTGAAGCCATTAATAATGACATAGAGTTTCGGAATTCATATCCATCAGAAAAATGTATGCTAACACAAATCCTGTTATTCTAGCACCTTTCTAAGTTTATAAGATCAATATTTAAAATATTTCCCTATTTTTGGGCCTTTGTCCCCCAATTATTTTAAACTTTGTTCAGATTTCTTTTGCTAAGAGATTGAGTGATATGGCTTTGCTTAAAAAAGGTACCTCAGTAACTTCAGTGGAGGAAAATTTCCTAGCTAATACACAATGCTATGATGAGAAATGATGACACTCCTAGCAGAGCAGTCTTCCTAGAATGACCCCACTAGTTAAGCTAATAATTGAAGTCAATTATATTTGTTTGTCTTTTGGCATCATTCCTTTCAAGAGAAGGATACTAATCTATATTAGTTTCACTCCCTTTCACAATGCATATTCAGAGAGCTCCATCATGTCTCTCTCCATATGATACAGGGAGATCTACCTCAAGTTGTTCACTCCCATATGCAAAGTAATCCAGTCATATGTGTACCTGCATTGAAGAGAATTGAGGGCAGTAGTAAAGTTATTCGTCCTGGCAATGGAGAGGCAACTAATTGTTATCCTGTCTTTGCTCAGCTTAGTGAGTGAAGCATCTGTGTGTCTTATTACATATATGAGGACATTGCCAGATGAACTAGCTTGGTCTTGCCACCTTGAGGGCTTCTGTATGCTAGGTAAGTGACCCCTGTTAGTGTCTGTTTATCCCTCAGTGTTGGAGCAAGCTGTATTTTGGATAAAGGAGGTATATTTGAGGCTTTAGGCTGATTCTGAGTCCTCAGATTCCTAAGACACTTTGGGAAAGATTTTTTGTGACATCAGCAGAAGAGAACTCATAGTTTTTAAACTGTGGACGTTGTATAAGTGCAGGTGGAAGTAAGACAGTGTTAAGCTCATATAACTGACAAGGAGACGGGGAGATGCCTCCAGTTGTGTTAAGTATTTATACTTCTCACAGAGTATTTTGGGATTAGTAGGAGTTTGCTATCACTGAGCATGAGGCAGCTCATCCACTGCCTCCAGCATCCATGTGCTATACAGCTCTAAATACATGGGCAGGGTCGTATGTAATGTCCCATGAATATCCACTGCTTCCAGCCTCTCTGCAGCTCTAAATACATGGGTAGGGTTGTATGTAATGTCCCATGAAAATACACTGCCTCCAGCCTCCATCTGCTATACAGCTCTAAATACATGGGTAGGGTTGTATGTAATGTCCCATGAAGATCCACTGCCTCCATGTGCTATACAACTCTAAATACATAGGTAGGGTTGTATGTAATGTCCCATGAAGATCCACTGCTTCCAGCCTCCATGCAGCTCTAAATACATGGGTAGGGTTGTATGTAATGTCCCATGAAGATCCACTGCCTCCAGCCTCCATGTACTATACAGCTCTAAATACATAGGTAGGGTTGTATGTAATGTCCCATGAAGATCCACTGCCTCCAGCCTCCATGTGCTATACAGCTCTAAATACATGGGTAGGGTTGTATGTAATGTCCCATGAAGATCCACTGCCTCCAGCCTCCATGTGCTATACAGCTCTAAATACATAGGTAGGGTTGTATGTAATGTCCCATGAAGATCAACACTGCTAGATTTAAAGTAAGTAAGGTTTTAAAGAGGACTGAGGCAATATTAAATGTGCATAGGTTTATAAGTAAGTACTAGGGTAGCTGCTCTTGTGGGCCATTTTAAACATAGACAGTTTTCCTTTTTGTGCTTGAATTAACCTATCACATTTGGTTACAGATTAGTTTTACCAATCCCATGGTCAATAATTATATGCTACTCCTAATGAGAATTACTGGAATAATACCATCGATATTTTGGGAGGGTGGCTTCATGCATGCAATAAAACATTTTGGAGTTGCCTCTGTCCTTTAGCAGTACAGGGGCAATCCTTGGGTAAATTTTCAGTTTCCATTTGTAGATCTTACTTGCACATGAATATGGACAGGGATATACTTTGCTTAACAAGGAAGGGGAGTCTGTTCCAGAGAGAGAGAGATACCTGTCCCTCCAAACCATTTTGTTTTGATATTGCAGAAGAGATTTAGATCCCTAGACCAAGTATTTCTGAGGCCATTGGACTTGTTGATATGCAGTAAATCCATCAGCATTGGATCAGATAATGCCTTGTGTGCAAGACACAGGTTGCCTCTTAGCTGCCTGTGGGATACTGAGTATAGTGACAGGGCTTTGTGTTGGCCCATGTAGGACATATTGTTTAGGCCTTGCATCCTTTTAGTAAGGTATCTCTGTGGACATTCCAGCTGTTGAATTTGTCCGGACAGACACATGTCAAAGGGGGACAATATATTCAATGACTGGACTAATGAGGGTTGAGTAAAGGGGAACAATGACACCCCTAGATCTAGACACAATCCTTTTGTTTATAAGCTGTGCAATACAGAAGGACTTTCTTACAATAATGGATACACGTTGGTCAAAAGTTAGGTCACTGCCCACATAAGTTCCAAAGCCCTGAAGAACTGGGTCAACTCTTAGGGGTGCATTGTCAATGTGATATGTCTCTGGCGTCGATGGTATCCCAAAGGATGCAATAACACATTTTTGGTATTTAGTTTCAGTCCATGATTTTCTCTGCAGTTATTTATTCATGACATGCCTTCCTGCAAGAAGTTATTTGGAGTTTCAATGACTGCTCCTAGCTTGTAGTCATCTGCAAACTTAGTCAGCCAAAGCCTTTGGTATTGGCTTTTTCTTCAGAAAAGTAGATGGCAAACAAAAGGGATCTCAGCACAGAATCCCTGGAGACTCCACTGGTGACTAATCTCCTTGTGGAAGTAACTTCCCCGATTTTGATTTCCTGCATCCTTCCTGTGAGACAGTTGGTGATCGAGCTGGTGACACAGGAGTTTATTCCCAATTTATTTAGTTTTACTACTATGCCTGAGTGAGGAATTGTGTAGAAACTTTGGACAGGTCAAGATTTGTAGCATGTAACATGTTGCCTTCATCCAATGCTTTGGAGACCTTTTCAAAAAAATCCACCAGTTAAGTAAGCATGACCTGCACTTGAAGATAGCTGGAAGCAAGCCAGTTTCAGGTATATCTTGAGTGGGAAATGGAGGAGAAAGGGGTTCACAACCTCTTCAGTCTCAGTGCAGGTAACATTGTTCAAAATCTTCTGAGTGCATTGCCACATTGTGCTTTTGAGATTACAAACATAACTAAAAAATGCCTTGTGATTCTGTTTGGCTCATGTAGCTATTTTTGCCTCAAACTTGGCTTTTGGTGGATTTATTACATTCCTGAGTAGCTTGTTTATTTCAGAAGCAAGGGCTCCAACAATCTAGTAATTACTCTTCTTACTTTTGGCCTTTTCCCTTTATTATAAAGTTTGTTGATATTACTACTCCACCATGTGGGTCAGTTTTTGGTGTTTGCCCTGCACTTATTACCATGCAACTACATCTATGCAGCTGTTTACATGCTGGTATAGTGCAATAGTGTACATTTCTGTGCATTCAATGGAGTTAACTGGGTTTAGTGGGGATTTAAAGCTTGCCAATGTATCACTAAGGAAAAAGTAGTTTGTTTTACAGAAATTTCTAAAGGTACCTTGGGAGGAAGGGATCTCTGGTTTATTAGGGCTGTGAAAGTTAGTCAGACTGGTTTTATCATCAGTGAAACTGATACTTAGGTTGTGAAGATCAGAGGCAGAGCAACTAAGAGGAAGCTCATTCAATTCAATCTAAGCAGTTTAGACAAAGTGGAAATGAATACATAGTTCAGTGATATTATAAGAAGGCACCCTTCCTCCAATATAAATTGAGAGAATTTTTAAGTGCTCCCAGCTGTTAAAATACCACTACAGCAGCACTGTGCTCAGAGTAGCTCTGTGCAGTAAACACAACAGAAGAAAACAATAGAATTATTGAAAACTAGGTAAAATCTGAAGCCCATGTCCTCTAAACCACCAGAACCTGCAGCAATGTGTCTAAACCTCACTTAAATCACACGACAGTTAATTCTAAAATGGATTCCGCCCCTGAACAAGCAGATTCACTCAAGATGGTGATTTAAATGGGAAATAGCACTTAACAAAACAGAACAGCTTAAAATTGTTTAAGAGTAGCAAGCTATGTCAGACAAGGCAGTGTTGGCTGAAAATTACTAAAATTATATACAGAAAGTATAGGCAATGCCAAAACAGCTCAAAATGACTGTTGTAGCTAGGTAGCATATGTGCAGACAAAAGGAAAGCACATGTTACCTAGCTACTGGAGTCAGGTAGCATTTGTGCAGACAAAGAGGAAGCACTTTCTTGGCTTTTATTTCTCTCTACCTAGGTAAACAATGAGAGCCACTTGATGCACTCTCCACAGTCTCTTTATGAAGGCTCAAATGAGCTCTGACCCAAAATGGATGACAGAGTCTTCTTTAGAGAACATTTTATCCACTTTTGCACTTCTCCTACTAATGTACTCATTCCACTCTAATGTACCACTCCATTCTGAGTGACCCATCTTCTTGCCCCTCCATCTCTAACCTTATATCTTATTACAGCCCCTGTCATCACTTTCACACAACCAACAAACCCCTCCTTGATATCTACAAACCTAACAGGAATATTGGAAAGTCTCTGTAAGCACCCTGTAGCCCATGTCTGGAACGTACTTCCCCTTAATATAAGACAAATCTGCCAAAAATACCTGTTTAAAAGAACTTAAACATTATCTACAAAAGACCTGGTTCTGCCCATGTCTAACCCCCACATGACAACTTTATCACTTACTCATCTTTAACTCATGTAATATATATCACCCCCTTTTCTTTCTTCACTTCACTATATATTCTCTATATAATTTTTCCTGGATTTAACATTCTATACTTCCTTGATTTAAACATAATTGTGTCAGCACCATCTCTCTTTCTGTCAGATACTCTGAGCGTATCTGATATCTTGTACCTGTTCTATTTCATTTTTTATCTCTATTACAGTATGTAATGATGTTAACAGTTGCTAATATACCTCATGTTATGTTTTCTGTACAACTGATCATTTTTGTTATGTTGCTAATTTTTATAAGATTGTGAATTAATTGGAACTTTTTTTCCTCAGGTCTCCACTGAAAATGGGCCTTTGGCTCAGTTGGACTAACCTAATTAACAAATGTCAAATAAAAAGTAAATAAAATAAAATGTACCCCTGCTCCTCCTCCTCATTCCATTACCTCTTCACATTCCATTTTTTGCCTTTAATACTAGCTTTCAGTTTACAATGGATTCTCTATCAAAATGAATAAATGACTCAATAAGATACCAACTTGTGGAAAGGCAGATCTAGCTGACTTTTGCAATAAATATATTAAGGCCTGTGCCAGCAATAGATTTTGTATGTGACATGACACAAATATAGTGCTTCTCTTTCTGTATAATAATCTCTGCTGGACAAAGGATACAGAGAACCTTACTGCGCTCATGTTCATTGACCTCTCCAAGGCTTTTGACCTTGCACACCACCCAGAACTTATTACAGAACTATCATTTTATGGCTTAAACTCTGCTTCCATATACTACCCTGCAATAACACAGCTTTTCTCCAGCATGGGTTCTACCATATAGAGATCAGCCCAAGCTTCCTTTGCTGCTCCCCTTGCCAGCCTCACAGCATTGCTTCTTTCACCAAACACCTTAGAGAGTAACTTTAACAGCTAAATGAGTGCAGATGTATTAAATTTACAATTTGGAACCTTCTACTTTGCTTTTACCATTTGCTCAACTGCAGTGTCATAACCCTGCAGGACTGAAATCCTTGCAGCTTTTATTGTCATGAGTAGTACCAATACAGATTTGTATACAGTTACTGTCACTTATTTTAATTTTTTACTGCCTTTTATACATTACAGTATTATTTCTGTTTGATGTGCAGTTTTCAAATTTACAGCATGGTTGTGACTCAATAGGGGCCCATGAATACAGTTTACCAATCGGCTACATAAATAAAATAAAATAAAAATAACAGCAGACTCAGCTCACTTACATTCTGGAAGTCTCATCATTTAATGTATCTGTTTTGGGGAAAAGAAAAATTATCTGTTTGACATTTGAAGTATATGCCACATGGTTAATATTATCTTTAAAATTAATTGGGAAGTAAGGATATAAAGGAATTTCTAAAACTATGTTGCTGATCACAGAGTAGAAGTGTCACTGTTAGAAGAGTATAAAGAGGAAAGAGATCAACAAAAATTCTTAGAAGGATAGATGTGTTAAAAGCAACGCGCAGTATTCGAATAGACCAGGATCTATCATGCACTACTGCAAATAATAAACTAAATATATCAGCACAGGCAGAAAAACTTGGAAGATATGCAGGTAAATATAAAGGAAAAGTACAAAATAAGCAATTCATTTATAATCCAAAAAAGTTTTATTAATTGGGAAACAAAGCAAAAGGAATAGAAACACCACCAAAAAAAGAACAAATAGACACATTTAGAGAAGTATCTATGAAGACCCTGTGGCACATATCAAAGATGTTGAATGGTTAGAAGTAAAAGAAACAGTATGGAGTCCAAATGTACAGGATATGAAATGTGATGAAGTGATGGATGAAACAAAATTAAGAAAAGCTCTTAAATGAAACATCCTAGGCCTATATGTAGTACCTAACTTCTGGCTAAAGGTATTAACACCTTTACATGAAGCTTTATCCCTGAATAAGAACTACTTATATGTGCACCCTGAACAGACACCAACCTGGTTAACAACAGGAAAAAGTGATACACCTCCTTAAGAGTAAACCTGTAAGCTATTCTAAAAACTATAGACCAATAACTTGCCTTCCGATGATGTATAAACTATATACTGGAATTGATGCTGACAGAGTTTATGGTCATTTAGTAGAAAACTCAATTATAGCAATAGAACAAAGCAGTAACAAGAGAAAGTTATATGGAACAAAGGATCATTTTTGTTAAATAAAGTCATTATGGAGAGTTATAAAAAGGGGAAGAATCTAAGCATGGCATGGATAGATTACAAAAAACACATTTGACAAATTCCCCTATTCATGGATTAAGGAGTGCTTACAAATGTATAAGATATACTCTACTTTGATCAATTGCATTACAGTGACCATGGAACAGTGGTAAACCACTTTGCAGCTAAGCCATGACAAAATGCAAATTATTATTTCAGGGATAAAAATTCAAAGGGGAATATTCCAGGGTGATTTTTTTGACACCGCTGCTCTTTTGTGTTGCCCTTAACCCATTAAACTGTCTACTTAACAGATTATGTCATGGTTACAATTTGGCTCCCAGACAACAACAAAATCTAAAGACTTCTCATCTTCTCTTTGTGGATCATTTAAAACTGCATAGTTCATCAGATGAGGAGCTGAAAGCCCAAATGGAAATGGTCAAAAATTTCTCAGATGATATAAGAATGTCATTTGGTCTTGATAAATGTGCAAAAGTAACATTTAAAGCAGGAAAGCTGTAGCACCAAAGAAATATCAGTCTGGGAAAGGAATGCAATATAAAGGAACTTGAGCAGGAGGGAGTGTATAAATATTTAGGAACTGATAGACTGACAATAAAACATGAACAAATGTGAACAAAACTCAGTCAGGAATATTTTAGAAGACTAAATTAATACAGAAAACTGCCCTAATATCTAGAAACAAACTCTAAGCTATAAACCGATTTGCTCTTCCTGTTCTAACTTACAGTTTGGGGTGATTGACTGGCCCCAAAAAGTATTGGATCAGTTGGATAGGAAAACAAAAAAATGCCTCACGTTTATCAAATGAGATATAAAAATCAGTGTATACCTCAACTATATATTCCTCATTCTGAAGAAGGCATGGGCCTCCTCAAAATGAATATGTGTATAGATCTACAATTGCAAGACTGCATGCATAAATGCTGACATTACCAGATTCAAATATAGTGAAAGTTTTGAAACATGAAGAGAACAAGTCTAAGATGCTTTCCTGCTTAATTTAGCAGAAGCATATGAAAACCAAACCAGAAGTAGATAAAAATCAAGTAGCAACTGAATGTGCCAAAAAACAAAAGAAAGACTATAAGGAGAAGGATCAGAAGAGAAGGCAAAAAATGTGGAAAAGGCATAAATATAGTTGCAAGTACAGAAAACTCTTGGAACAACCTCATATCAATCAAGACCTGATGCAGGAATAGTTAAGGAGAGGTGAATTTAAACCAAGATATGAAAGGTGAAAATTAGTGACCCAGGATAATGGACTTCATACATGTTAGTTTACAAAGTGCATTGAATATGTGGGAAAACAGACAATGCATGTTCTCTAAAACTGAACTGGAAATAGTTGTATTTTTGTTGCTTAGTGTGATACACTAATGGCAGGAGGGCTGCACTGAAAGGCATAATAATGTGACAAGACTGATGCACTGGGGATTGCGTAAACATTACAATAATGAAATAGCTGAGAAGCAATGGAAGCATTAGCCACAAAGTATTACAGAGAATGATGAAGTTTATATCACATGGATTCACCCATTGCCAACAGGTCAAAAAGTAGATGCAAGAAAATCACATGCAGTAGTCTATGAAAAGAAGACAAAAGTAGCACTGGTCATTGAAATTGCTACACCCAGCAATTACAGTGTCTTGCATACAGAGAGATACAAAGTCATAAAATATCAGGATATGCAGAAACAAGGGCAATGTGGAAGAAGGTTACCCAAACAGTTCCAATAGTTGCTAGAACAATGGGTCTCACAAAAAAAAGTTACAGTCTTATTTAGATATGTCACTGATACATGTAATTCCATATTAATTGCAGGAGTCAATTTTGGGCACATTGCAGGTGCTACAAAAAGCGCTTTTAGCCAATATCCAAGATTGAAACAATACTCATTTCATGAACTTTAATCATACTTTGACTTAAGAATAGGATCCATTCCATTCATGGTATTAGAAATCCAAAGACTTGGAGAAATTAAACCAAGGTGGACCATAGTTGTTTATGTGTTTAAACAGCTGTTGTTATATTAATTTTTTGAACATTGTATTTATGGGGCAAAAATTTGAAATTGGTCTGTAATCCTTGAGTTGTGAGGGTGGGCAGATATTTAGTAAAGGAATAATAGTTGAACATTTGAATGCTGATGGAACAGTACCTATAACTAGTAAAAGATTAAATTTATGAGTCCAATGGTTTGTATTATTTCAGCCGACACCTTTAAGAGTGTTGGATGTAACATGCTAAATTTAACATCTGAGGGAGTTAAATTTTGTGAGCAGAGATTTAGTCTGGTTATTGGTTATGGTGGTAAAATGCAAAGTGGCAGTTTGAAGGCTGCCAGACTAGCTAGATAGAATTTTGTAAATATTTTTATGTCCTTGGAAATAGTAATATGATCCACAGGCTTGTTTGACAAATGTAAGAAAACTGGGTTATGTGCTAAGCTGCAAAAATGTAACCACAGTGCACCCTGCTGGAAGAAAACAGATAAGTAAAGAATGTACGACTTGTGTGTGATCTCAAGCTCGGAAACAGAATGTCTGCAGCTAAAAATTCTTTCTATTGTCTTAAGAGCTAGATAATTGCTAGGTTTCACATGTAAAGTGTCTTTTATTGCTGTGGCTTCCTGGCAGCTGCAGATCAAAAGAGAAATGTTAAATTCTGAGTTCTGTTAGCCTGGGAACTAAAATCAGAGAAGTGTCAAGAATGATGTAATCTGAAATGACTCCACAGTAATGTGTATTATCAATTTAAGACTTTCTCAGATAGAAAGATTGAACATTTTGTATTTTGTCTGAACCTGAACACATCAGCTCACCAGCAATTGCTTTGCTCTGTTAGTAGGATCTTAGATCTTAGTATTTCTCTTAGAGATAGCTAGGACTATAGCCAGATTAGTCTAGCTGTTTTCTATATTTATGTCAGACTATCCTACAATATTGTTTTAAAGTATTTTCCTGTGATATCTGAACTCTCTATTAGCATTGTGTTGAATTGATGAGTATTGTTTTGTGTTTTTATTATTCATTATTAAATATTTTTAAACCTATCAACTGTGGGCTGCTTTGTGTACAGATAATTTAAGCTCTCTGAGTACTTGCACCTATTTGGTAATTTATTATAAGCCACTCTAATAGCCTTAGCCCTGGTTTTTACTTACTATTTGGATAACAGTAATAGCACACAGTGGAATTGGTCACCTTTTGGGAAGGGCCATATACTAGCTGATAAGTCTTGGTTGGTGGCAGTGATTTCTACCTTATAGTCTGAGTAGGAGGGGGCATAGCTGGGGAACCTGTGCCAGCCTTCACTAGGAGTGTCTGTGTATTTGGATATAATTCATATCTGAAAGTCTGTGTGTGTGTGTGTGTGTGTGTGTGTGTGTGTGTGTGTGTGTGTGTGTGTGTGTGTGTGTGTGTGTGTCAGCTACTTGGGCAGGGACATGAAGCAATGGTTTGACAGAGATGGTTCTGGAGGTTTTGGCTTGACCACTCGGCTGAGATATGTACCCTATAGCTGTGCCAGTGGGGAGTCTTATTGGGGATCTGGAGAGAAAGGGAGAAACAACCCCCAGACTGACTGTGATCTCTGTGTGCACTTAAGGGAAATTGTACTTTACTGTGTATGTATTTGTTTTCCTCCCAATGTGGACGTCCCTCACTGGTGCTAATGGTGAGGATTGAAGCTCCTTGATTACTGGGCCAGTGCATGGGTGTCACAGGCAGTATATGTATCTATTGGCTAGAGTTGTGAGGAAGAGTGATCCCATGTTATGTGTTGTGGAGGAAATGAGCTGTTAATATCATTTGAGAAAAAATAGTTCATTAAGTCATTGAATAGGTATGTCAGACAGGGCCAGAGCTATATGCTGAGGAGTCAGAAATATTTGCTGGGAGCTGTTTTATTTCTCTCCAGAACAACTTGGGTCTTAATGAGAGGATGTTTGTCTTTATCTTAATTATAACACTTTGGCACTATCTCTTCCTGTTTTGATGGAGTTTCTTAATATCATGAATTATTGATGGAGGTTTTTATTGGAGGAGGTTCTGTCTCCAAGAGTTCCAGGCCTTGGACTTTTTTAATACCTTTTATTTAATATCATCAGTAAGCTAATGACATTTGTGTCTCTGAAGTCATTTCTGTGTTATGGAGAAGAGGTCTCCCTAGATGTTTTAGAGGTTACTGAGAAGTATGAAAGTGCAAGCATGAAGTCCACTTGGGTGTATAAAGGGGACCGCTGTATATTGTTATATAGTTATTATGGAGTGGAAGTTTGTTTTGAAGAAAAGATATAAAGAAATGATAATTGGGGCACACGTCTTAAGTTTAGAATGACCATTCTGAGATGTGATGCATGTTTGGTCAAGTGGATTATTTTAATAACTGTTCGAGGCCAAGGATATATAGCAGTCTATTAAGGTTGAGTTCAAATGGTCCTATAGCATTAAGGCTAAAATCACTTGAAATAATATATTTCTATTCATTTTATTCAGAAACAAGCTATGAATTGTTTGTTGTATGGTGCTGATGGTGGAGGGGATGGCATGTACATAACACATATGAAAAGACTGAGGTAGTTCCCTAAGATAATGCAACTGAGTATCAAACTGAGAATTCAATCATCTTGCAGCATTGCGGGGTATAGTTTACAAGTCTGAAAGTAGGGCTGTGTATAATAAGTAGCATATTGCCACCTCAGAAAATAATACTAGGCTTATTGTTCTGGATTATGCTTATTCTTATCAAAAATAAATGTTGAAGGGCAGAAGTCATCTTTAGTCCAAGTTCCAGTTAAGGCAATAATGCGAGGTTGATAGTAACAGAGCCTAGTTTAGTTTGATCTGCTTGTTATTAATGCTACAGGGATTGAGACAAGCCAATTTTACTGGTTTACTGAGAAAATGAATAGTTATTGTTAGGTGGGGGCCTAGATTGAAGTATATAGCCCAGAGAAACACTAACTTCAGTGATAAATAATGCAAATTGGACAAAAGGTCTCTATAGTCTTTTTCTAGTTGAGATTTGGTGTTATGAAAAAGCTCTGTAGGAGGTAAGGCCTTCTTGTTATGCAATTTAAACATTTGATGTAGTCCCTATACATTGGGCATATGTCAGCTCCAATTTAAGTTTGTGTACACCTTGTTTTAAATTTGGTAGTTCACGAAATGATATTAGCAAGGTAGGTTGAAAGAGTAAGGAAAGGTATCAGGTGGGAGAGTGCTGAGGTGAGTCTAAGTGATGTCATATTCTGGTTGATGGTTTTGTAATTGATTTTCTTTTGTTAGAGGTATTTTGATTTTGAACAGTTCATTTGGCTGAGAGAATTGGCTACATTAGTATACATTTATTGATCTGGAGGTAGGTGGGGAAGGGGTAGGTAAGAGAGAGAGAAGAAAGAAGCCACTGTTAGCACTGCTGAGTGTAATAGGGCCTTTGTAATCTCCAAAATCAATCAAAGAGTACAAGAGAGGAACCTAATCCATAATCAACTAATATTACATTAAAGTATCAAGGGAATATATCATTGTAAGGCATAAGAGAAGGAGTAAGTAAAGTGCAAGAAAAGAACACCAAAAGGAAGATTTATAATCCAAGTCAACAATTGTAAAGGAAAGATATAACTAGCAATGATGCTACAATAAAAATAAAACAATAATCTATAGAATTAAGTGAAAAGCATTCACCCAGGATAATTTGGTGAATAAAAGTTAGTATTTATAGGCTTATGTGTGGTGCGGTATATTAAATGAGGCAGGAGCTCTTGAAAATCTTACAGGCATTGCATCTCAGACTTACTTAAAGCATGGCAGGCAGGCTGGTGGTGATTTCTTCTCGACAAATTTGTAGCATCAAACTTTGCTCCTGCTTTAGGGAGTGTTCCTTATTATCCTTCAAGTTTAATTTCTGGCCCTTCCAGTTAAAACTAATGTGAGACAGTTGTTATTAAATACAGTATAAGTTTTAATGAAGTATAAATGCTGGGATAATGCAAGTATTCTGTACTTCATGTTCCAACAAATACCTGTCCCTGTCTTTTTACCCAACGTGTATCAAGCTAGGCTTTTATTTATCTATTTATTTATTTAATCTGTTGTTTTATTTATTTTTGTTTTTGAGTGTAGCATTAAAATACTCAACAGTAAGGTACAGTCTATCAAATTAGAGAAAACCTGCTGTTTATGAAGTGCATAAACTAAGCTCGGTCTGGCTCCATCAGTCTATTAGAAGATACTTTATTGATATTAATGGTCATCAGTGAGCTAATCATTTTGTTTGTATTTTACCTTTATATGTCAGGGTAATGCTTTTAGGCTTCAGGGCTGACAGCATTAACTATTACATGTGTAAGTCACCATAAGAACTTATAAATCTGACTGACATTTGGAGGACCTCAAAAAATAATCCCAGAGATTCAATAATGTCTACCCTATGTGTACAATAAATGCACACCATTCTGAGTGAACAGACAACACAGACATAACTCACACCTTCTTCCTTCTAATTTTAGTTTTCCTCCTGATATTCTTGCAGCTTTAAATACCGACAAGGATTCATAAAGGTTACCACAAAGTGTAGACTACATGTACACTTAGTGTAATTTTCTCAGTGACTAGAAAGCACAAAATATGATAAGAATGTTCTTGAATACATATCACGTACTTTTAGTGTACACTCAGTGTAGGATTTATTGAATCTGGTCCATGTCTTTGTAGAGGAATAAATCTTTTTCAACATAGCTTAATTTATTCTTGTCAGTCATTCAAATGTAGGTTTTTAAAGATGCCATACTTGTGGTCCCTCATTTTGCAGAGTTTTTCCATGTCCGCCATTATGCAGAGTTTTTCCATTTCTCTAGAAACATTAATTGGAAATATTTTAATTTATTAACTAATCTGTCACTGGTCAATTTCCCATTGACTAATGCTAAAAGCTTGTTATACATTAGTAAACAGTATTAATATGCATATGAATATACTGAACTACTATAGTGCAAGATTAAATTATTTTTATTGTAAATGTTTTTCTAGAATGCTAAATTAATTTAGTGAATTGTTTAATGAGAAAATGTGTTCTATACTTTATACTTCAGTTAAAAAAATGTTGAATTGTGCACAAGTTATTAACTGATAAATAAAACTGGTTTTAAGAACAGAACATCACCTCAAGTGGTTTATTGTAATATTTAAACTTTATGCCGGTGAGGGATGATTTTCTATTAATTCTTAGACTGATAGTAGCCAGTGAATATGATAACTGGGTAGATTCATCATTATATAGCATGCACTACATGTCAGTAATGATAAAAGTAACACTGCAAACTCATTAAATACATTTTTATAACCTTCTATGTCCACAAAATCCCAAAGTGTGTGTCTGATCCACGTATCTTAAATGCCTGATTTTTCATTTCTCACCGATATGTTCCCATTGATTATGCAATTGATATATTAGATTAAATAATACAAGTAAATCTAAGAATTAATAATTATTTACCTGAAACATTCAGGAGTATTGCACAATATGTTAGAATATAACATTGATTTATTTCCTAATTATTCAGATGATAACATTTTGCATGTGATATTTTGCAAATGACATCATATTAAAGTAGCAACAACAACATTCTTTGCAATAAACACATCCCTGGTTAATGATCCTCGGTACACATTTTCGTAGTATACAAAGAACACAGAAAATGCATCACTGACCTATCTATGGTAATTTTGTTATGAAATAAAATGTACAGAAATGACACTACATTTGTTTCCTATAGTTACTGTTATATTACATGCAAGAACAGATACAGTGGCCCACTTTCTTTGAAACCTTATATGTCTACCCTGCCTAATTTGCTTCTAATTATGTCACTAACATTAAACAAAGAAAATCTAAGGTGTAAATACCTCATAGTGCTAAGATAAACAGTGCCCAGTAATACTAAGCTCTCACTAATAAATCCCATGTGCTAAATGTAGCAGTTCTTTTATTCAGAACAGAATGGAAATTCAGAGAAAAAGCAGAGAACTAGCACTTAATGAAAGAAGTAGTTCCAGCTGTACAAACATGCACTGAATAGCTTATACAAATACAGCAGGTGACCTGATTCTGAGGCTTAGCACTACAACCAAAGCTTAAAATAAATTCTTACTCTCAGAGCAATTCCTTTAATGAAGAAGTGACCAGGGCATTCTGTAAATTACACATTTCCTAAAATTTAGTAACTGTATGAGTATGTATGGTTGTGTACATATGTCACTGAGGAGTGGCAGTGGCTTGTTTAATTTTGTAAAAATTAATCACATTAAAATTAACATACTATTAAATTTGTATCACTGGGCCTGAATTATGTTGTTCATTTTTTTGTAGTAATTGTAACTTTGGATTTTAGATTTGAGTACACAGTAGTTAAGTTTGTCAGAGTGAATATAAATAGCACAATCTGAATTTATACAAATGACAGCTTATTGTGGTAAAGTGACTCAACAATACATATTACAGTTATGTTAACAGTAAGTACTGTGGTCCCTTTAATTCTTGGATGAGGAAAAGAACAAAAATCATCCCGTACACCTTTTTGGAAGGTAGTAACCAGTGACAATTAAATTAAGTGTGTAGATTCCCACTCATATTGTAAAAACTAAAGATTTTAAAGATATCATGAGTATGAGTTTACCTTTAAATCAATTAAAAAGTGTAGTTTTGGCTTCCTGATCCAAATGTATATAATTCTTCAGAGTTTGCTTAATTTTAGAAGTTTAACAAAATATTCAGTGTTGTTTTTTTCTTTCTTTTCTTTAACAAAATATACTCTTTTTTGGTTCCCTTTCTGGATTTATTGTTTCCAGCTTATTTCAATACCTGATATATTACTTGGCCTACCAGCAACTCTGACAGTCCCTGGATTATCTCTATGCTAAGGTTGGCGCTGGTGGAGAACCTAAGGGCATCCTGGAATCTTGTGCCACTGACTGCTTCCTCTGTTTAATTCTTTTTCTTTTATATTTATGACCAACCCCTTAGTTACTCCCTTCTCTGAATTTACCTACTTACATCTGAGTTGCCTGCTCCACTCTATGGAACATGCCTCCTTGCAGAAATGACAAATATTTACCTGAGAATGGGCAAGCCCATCCCTCACTGCCAGCGTCTCAGATGTCTGAGCTGATAATCAAACCTGGTTTGCCTAGGCTGTACTTAGGCTTTATCTCTCTACACATGGCACAAAACCTAAGTATACCATGACAAAAAATTAACTTAACATAAAAATCAAAAAGCTATTAGCATCAGCAATGAATTTTGAGATTTTATTCATAATTAATCAGTATACCTATCCTCTTTCTATCTACCTGTCTGTCTTGTTGTGCATGCATGCAAACACGTGTGTGTGTGTGTGTGTGTGTGTGTGTGTGTGTGTGTGTGTGTGTGTGTGTGTGTGTGTGTGTGTGTGTGTGTGTGTGTGTGTGTGTCTGTGTGTGTGTGTGAGCGTGTGTGTATTGAGCATAAAACACAAATATTGTACAATAAGAAATGTAAATATTGAAATTGACATACTAGCCAGACATAGTCTCTATAACTGAATTGAGACTGAAACACAACCAGCCCCAAGTTCAACATTCGTTCCCAATTATAACTACTTTCTAGATATCTACCCAGGCAAATAACAAGAAGGTGGAACAATGCTAATACACAAAAGAAAGCTCAGTGTAAGAATAACCAAACAAGCTGCTCACTAACATTACATAACTCAAAATGCAGTATTGCCAGATATACAACCAAATCAGCAAACCACCTCTGCATTATAGTGGCATACCACCTTCTTCTCACCTCTCTTGACACATTTCAGGTACCTATCTGAACAATCCTGTGTAACATTCTACCAAGTTGATCATACTATTAGAATATTTCATCATAACTCTCATTGGACTCGCAATACAAAATGTATGAGAGTTCCTTGCTGACCACAAAGTCTTCAAATGGTATGCAACCAAAATAGACCCAGTGACAAAACAAAACATCACTTCCTACTTGATCTCATAGTTACATCACATCCAACTAACATTTCAACTGCCACCACACTCCCTTCCCAACATCTGTGACCACCGCCCCCTAACATTCAGCATTCAAAATCTTAGACTCGATTTCCCTTCCAAATTAATCACATTTTGTGGTAAAAACACACACCCATCTGATTACCTTCATCCTCACCTTTCCACCATAAAATGGGCTCCATACTTTCTGAGACTGATGCCATCTATGGAGCCACAACACTTGCACAATTTCCACTCTCCATCCAGAACGACCACTTCTTCTTAATTTATAGACTGTTCAAACACAATAAAAATGAAGGGATTGCCAACAATCTTAAAACTCTAATGCTGCTAAGGGATAATGCATGTAAAAAAAAACTTGCACACCATTCCAAAACAGAAAATGATTCACATTCCTGTGCAATATCACCAAACAAGCCATTCTGAAGGCACAATGCAAAATCCCTAACCTAAAAACAAGCCTCACAAAAAATCTGGTAAGAAAGAAATATAAATAAATAAGTTAACAGATCTCAACCCAAAGATTTTTCTAGTAAAGAAACCTTGCATCACTTATCCACCAACCTCAATCCATAAGGTTTCCTCATAGAATCCATTAACCTTCTACCACTTCCATCCACCCTTATATCCACTCCCCTATCCAGCCCAAACCCTCCCAAATGCATTCCTGCTTCTAATTCTCATAGTTCTTAACAAAACAAACAATGGAATATTTACAACTCCTACCTCACAACAAACATCATTCCAACAGACTGGAAATCTGAAATAATTTGACCACTATCAAAAAATGAAATCAGCACTAATCAGTTCTGACAAATGTCCATTCTTCCTACTCTAGCCAAAAGATTGGAGACATTTATCAGTGACCATCTCATTGCTTATATTCAGAAATATCACCTACTTTCCAAAATACAATGTGGATTCTGCTTTTGGAGAAACATGGTGGCTGGACCTTAACTGATGACATACTTAGCAACATAAATAAGTGACATCTAATAGGCACTATCTTCATTAACTTAACCTGAGCCCTCAGCATGGTCAATCATTTCATGCTGCTAATATGCCACTCAGTAGACACAGGAATCAGTCCACAGTCTTCTGAGTGGTTCCAAGACTTCTTAACCAAAAGAAACTTCCAAGTGAAAATTGATACTTCAGTCTCCCATTCATCCCACATTTTCTTCATTATTCCACAAGTTTCTGTTCTGGCCCCTTTACTCTTCTCCATTTTCAATAATAAGCTTCCACTTGACCTATATCAGCTGTGACTTCTATATACCAATGACATGGCTTTATATAGGTCTGGCTCAAATCTCCTTGATATATATATATATATATATATATATATATATATATATATATATATATATATATATATATATATATATATAAAATAATAACATATTGAAAAGGGAATAAACAACATGTTTACTCAGAAACAGATTTTGCATCATAGTAACCAGTTTTGTGAGATGAATGGCCATTCACCAGGTGGGGCACTTCAGGGACACACTGAGTGCAGATGTGGAAAGCTGAGAAATCCCACAATCTGTATAATATTCAAGAGACAGCATAATGATAAGGAAAATATGGGCAATCACCAATGCAAATCAGGGTAAACAATATGATGGAGTTATTCAAAATGTATATATTTTTCGCAGAGAGACACGACCACCAAAGCTGCTGACTACAGTAAAATGTTGGAGTTACGTAAGAAAAATAACGAAAACAAGTGCAAGGTTGATGAAACATTATTAAATATACAAGAGGCAATTGCACATTGCTGTCCTTGGTGGTGCTGAGTCATCCATCTGCAACTAACATAACATGACCTTTACAACATTGGAAGTTGGGAGTACTACCATGTGGAAAGATACATTATTCAGGAACTGGTCAAGATGTGCTGCATTCATAAGCAGACCTGTGGGATGCATGAAGACCCTCCCTCCATGGATAGCAACATCTGAGTGGCCTGGAGAATTCTAACTACATGGGCCTTTAAGTGACAAATGATGTATCACAGGCATCTGTGTCAAGGATGCTATGACAGTTCCTTGATGCCATGCTACAGAATGTAAGGGAACATAAGTAGTTTCAATGCACCATAGAAGAGAGAGGCAACACCACATAGGCACTTTATGACATAGGGTAATTCTATGAAGAACTGGGAGTCAAATTTATCCTCATTGCAAGAAAAGTATCAGTAGCACAACAGTAAGCACACTCCCCTTTAGTGCAGAAGGCAGAGGGTTCTATTTCCACATCAGGTGGATGGACTGCTGATACTGTAGTGCAGCATATAAAAACCTGCCCAAGCATCAGGGACATCCAAAGCATAAACGCAAGCAAACTCCACCCCCAACACAACCCAAATGACACATAACCCACAAACTCAGTGTGCCACTCAACCACAACCCATAAGGCATAACAACGTACCCAACACTCTAGTCATAGATGTTCCACTCACCAGGCTAAACAAGGAGAAAGATACTGTCAGCTGCCTGTCAGGTGCCAGGATCCACCACACAACGCATGCACTCAGGTCACTCCACAATAAGTACAAATATGACACTGTCATTGTCCATGTTGGTGTGAATGACCTGAGACGTACCTCCCTGGACTACATGAAAAGAGACATGGAGGAGCTCTCCAATCTTGTATCCCAGGCAGGTATGACCCTAACCCTGAGTAGCATCCTGCCATCACCCAGAATGATACCACAGTACAAGGACAAAATGATTGACTTCAATAATTGGCTAAGCTTCTGGTGTCATTCTAAGGGGATCCAGTATTTGTCTGCCTTGGATGACATGATCGACAGTCCACGATGCTTTGCCAGAGATGGCCTGCACCTGTCACCCTTAGGATTCCGGATACTGGCTAAGGCTTTTGCCACCCCTATAGTGCCTTTTTTAGGCAAGGTTCAAATGACAAATTCATCAACGTAACAGGTACAAGCAAGCAAAATCTGAGGGTAATGCTACTCAATGCTAGAAGTCTAAACCTCAAAATGCACTCACTCAAGGCACTCCTTAAAATGGAGAACATTGACATCTGTGCAGTGACAAAGACCTGGTTCAAAGCTCCAGAAAGCACCCCTGCATTACCAGGCTTCAATTCGTACCACACCTTTCAGCCACCTAACCCAGAAAGAAGCACTAAAGGTGGAGGCGTGTCCATATTCATTAAGGATATCCACACCTCCAGGCTAGTTGCACAGCATAATGCATCCGAGATTATCCAATTGCAATTAACTCTGGGCAAGACTGCAATCCAAATTGTAGCTTGCTACAGACCCCCGACCATGCCCCAGGATTCACACTCCTCATTTCTTGATACACTGGAAAGTATTAGGGTACAACCCAACACCCTAATAATGTGCGATTTCAACTACCCCACCATTAACTGGGAAAACTACTCATGTACCAATTCTTTTGCTCAACGTTTTCTAGAATTCATAAATTCCAACGCCTTGGATCAACTTATTCACACCCCCACCAGGGGCAGTAATATCCTAGACCTGGTCATTACCAACATGGGAAACTGGTGTTTCACACCAGAGGTCAATTCCTCGTTGGTCAGATCCGACCACAAGCTAATCAGCCTAGACATCCACATCCCACCCCCAGCCCCTATTAGGGAAACCATCATAAAAAACTTCTCAAAAGCCAACTTCACACTTCTTAAGACAGAAGTGGCAAACTTCATGACACCCAAGCAGATGGACAATAGAGGTATGACTGCCGAATCCTACACAAATGCACTTTATAAGCACTTAACGAGTGCATGGCTCATGCTATCCCTAACAGAACCAAGATGTTATCCTCCAAAAAAAGGAAGCCAATCTGGTGGTCCTCGGCCATAAACAAACTCTACAACAGAAGAAAGAAACTGTTGCAAAAAAGAGTAAAATCCCATGACTGGAGGAACTCCCTGGTCAACCTCAGTAAGAAGCTGAGATCCCTCATAAAATCCTCCAAAGCTAGTTACGAAAACAAAATTGCCACTGACTCTAAAGACGACCACAAAGCATTCTATAGCTATGTCAAGAATCTAAATGGGAACACTCAGATCTGCTCTGAGTTACAGCATAATGGCACTAAATATACAGAACCAACTGATATTACCAACATCCTAGCAGATAGGTTCAGTGCTAACTTTACCCCCCTCTCACCCCCTAGAGGGCCCATCTCTATACCGGAAGAATGCAAAGTTCCTATAATCATGGCTGCAGAGGTAAAAAACACACTCTACAAAGCCAAGAACACAGCATCCATGGACCTGACAATATCCCAGGCTGCGTTCTACATGAACTACAGAATGAACTGGCACCCTACCTAAGTACCATGTTCAGTCATAGCCTCACCTCAGGCTTTGTACCCACTGAATGGCGCACCATGACAGTTATCCCACTCTACAAAGGGGGAGCCACGACGGACCCCGGGAACTACCGCCCCATTAGCCTGACAAGCCTGGTCTGCAAGGCCATGGAACGTATCATCGTGGAACTCATAAACAAAGACATTGGTAATCTCCAAACTCTGGACCCTACTCAGTTTGGATTTGTAAAAGGCAGATCATGTCTCCTAAACCTGATTGACTTCTTTGAAGCAGTCACCAAAGCCATAGATGAGGGTAAAATGGTTCACACAGCTTATCTAGATCTCGCCAAGGCTTTCGACACCATCCCCCACTCTGGAATTATACATAAGCTCACTAAACTAAGTATAAATCCCTATGTCACAAGATGGGTTGCCAACTGGCTCACGGACATAACCCACACTGTGAAAGTAGCAGATTCCAAATCCGACATCAGACCAGTGACAAGTGGAGTACCACAGGGTTCAGTCCTGGGTCCTCTACCGTTTAGTATCTACTTCTCTGAAGTGCAGGCCAACACAGAAGGTCTTTGGCTAACAAAGTTTGCAGATAACTGCAAACTAGGAGCCATAATCAAAACTCCTAATGATGTGGAGAAACTACAAAAGGGCCTCACTGAGACAGATACCTGGTGTCAAAGCCATGGCCTGAAGCTCAATGCCAAAAAGTGTATTGTCATCCCCTTTGGTAAAACTCTGTACCCATGAACTACCACATAGCTGGTAGTCTACTTAATGCCAAAAATGTGATAAGAGACCTTGGGACACAGGTGGACAGTAGTATCTCCTTTGATAATCACATCGTCACAGTGGTCAGGAAATCCTTCTATGTGGCTCATCTCATCACAAAAGGATTCTCATCCAGAAAAAAAGAGGTCATTGTTCCCCTCTACTCATCACTCATTAGACCCATTATAGAGTACAACGCTCCTTTTGGTATGTACCTCACAAGACATCTACAACAACTGGAAAGACCACAGAAATACCTCACAAAGAGGATTACTGGCCTCAAACAGATGCCCTATGCAGACCATCTCAAAAAACTACAGCTTTACTCCATCACATATCGTCTCTGCCTAACATACAAAGCTATGTCAAACCCAGAGCTGTTGGACATGCTCCACTTAAAGAAATCCCAATCCCTCCGAGCTACACGCTCTAGGGACCTTAACCTTGTCACCACAATAAACAGAACATGCTGGAGGGATAGATTCCTGTCCCAGAGATTTCCCATACTCTGGAACAGACTACCTATCTATGTCAAACAGAGCTCCTCATTAGCACTCTTCAAGAAAAATCTTGATGATTGGATGGGAAATGGGAAATTCACCCTGGGGATCACTTCTGTGGCTCTGCTCGACAGGTGCACAGGAAAATAATTTTCTTAGGTGGCGAAAGCCAGGGTACATTTTTTGGCTAGGCTTGTATGGGCCCTAGGGCCAATAGCCTAGTACCTACCTATGAACCTACCTATGAACCTATAAGGGTGCTGTCCTTCCAATTAGATGTTACACAGATGCCACTTCTGCTTCAGATGGTGGTAACTCAGGTGGATGTGAAAGGTTCCATGGCACTTCTAGAAAAGTATAGGAGAAGTTCCCCCATGCCCTGTTCAAATTTCCCCTAATAGTAGAAAAAAACACCTCCCCTGCAAAGAGGTTACTAGTCTTGTGGGATTACCCCAGTCAACAAATGATAAATAAAAATAAAAATAAATAAATAAATACATGAAAGCTCCAAATGGGGAGCAAGGACTATCAACTATTACATGTTCTACTGCATCAATTGCCAGGTGGTCTGCAACACCATAGCATGCATCAGCAAGCTGCCCAGACAGTGCCCAAGATTCCAGCATGTGACATATACCAGCAGTGTGTGTGTGTGTGGGGGGGATTCCATTGGATCATCTTATTGACAATACTGTATATGCCCTGGAGTCATGGCTAGTGACATAATTTAGAACCACACAGACCATGGCAGAGAATGCATACAATAATAACTCCTTGTCAAATGTGTCTTTGTCGTTCTAAAAGCATAGTTCTGCTGCCTAGGTATCTCTGGACGTGCACTGCAGTATGAAGCTGATGCATACAAAGCAAATATACATTGCTAAACATCATGTTGGTGCACAACTAGTTACAACACAACAGAGACATTCAGAAAGAGGAAAAACAAGACTGAGTAGCAAAGGAGGAGCCTGTGGAGGAACTAGTTGCAGAGAATGACATTATCAGATAGAGGCAGGTGCAGTACACTGTGGCACTGGCTAAGAAGCAGCATCTGGTTCATAACAATGGGAATGAATATGCAGTACATATAACATTAAAAATGTTTTATACAAAACAACACCCAGGGCTGTGTTATACCATCCACAGGCTGACCACACTGTCCATCAAACACAGGCTATCCAGATAACAGGATTCTGAGGGAGGGCACATTTGTCATCATATGCACAGGTGTGCAGGGCAACAGTGACAAGTGCCAACAATGACCAGTCTATGCATGTGGAGAGGTGAGTATTAATGTTGTCTGTGTGATGCATGGACATATGATGGCAGGAAGCTGAGGAGACTGGCCAGGGAGGGATGGTGTGACCATTGTTTTGTGACTGTTTGGCAATGGGTAATGCTGATGTGTATATACGTATATGCATGTACACAGCACCAGCAAATGATGTAGCACTGTGCTTAGGTCTGCAAGACATGTTCAGGACACCTTCAGGAGATGTATGCACTAACCATGCACGTCTTCTTCCACAGCGGTGCCTTCTTCTGAGAAAGTCACAGGCATGATCCACAGCATTCACATCAAACTGTGTGCTACAAAAGTGTGAGTGATAGGTCATGCCATGAGTGGTCCATGACACTCCTCAATGCCCTCAACTCTCAATGATGATGATGTTGAAGAAGTGATGCTATAGGTCCAAGACTGTGCCCCCCAGACTGGGACTGGTCAGCTGAGGTGTAAGTGGACTATCCACAGAAAGTGTGGTGACCATGATGGGTGGTTGCAGAGGGTCACCACTCCATACTTTACATTTCCTTAATGTTACACATGTGACCCATGCATTCTCAGAAGTCTTTATACAGACCACATGCTGCATTGGTCTGTGTCTTATCATTTATAGTGACCATACGCAAATGCTGAGTAGCAGCCATGCAGCCACTTGGCTGGGGGTGGGGTAGTACCATCATTATGTTTAATCACTAGCATGCTGGCTTCTGAAATCACCATCCCACTACATAGAGTTGCAGAAAGTAAGGAGGATTGTGTCACTTGAGATGAAACCACTTCTTGGGCATGTGTATATCTTCCTGTCCCTAGATGGCATCCTGGATCTGGATGGTGAAGTGTACAGGTACAGGAGATGTGCCCATGGAAGGAACTGGGGATGAAGCCATCACATTGACCAAGTTTACCACTGACACTATGACCCCTGACTGTGTCATTATTTGGCTGCCTTCATCACTGGAGCCAGACAGTTTCGTAACATCAGGCAGGCCTTTATCCTTGGTGGAAGACCCCGATAACATTGCACCTAAGGAAACACCAAAATAATTTTCCAGGCTAACCCAGTATTCAAAGTTCAGTGAAACTACTCCTATAACTGAGTGCTACAAAAAAGTTATATTTAGCATACCTTGTACAGCTGTCTTTTGGTCCTGCAGTCCTGAAGCTTTTGTAAAACAAAGAAATGCCAGAAACTGTTTTGTGTCAGATGAAAGTGATTCTGTCAGCTGCAACCCCCCCCCCCCGTGACCATTTGGTCCTGTGCCAAATGGATGGCCTTACTGTGTGCCTTGGCTGCCATATCTGTAACTCTGATGTTGATGTTCTCAGCAGTTCAGTTTTGGTTGCCAACAGCATCAAGATCATCTATAACTTCCCCAATCTGTGATCATGGAGGAATTTGCCAGATCTCTCATCATGAATCATTTGTCAACTATACTCATGGTGGGCCAGCAACAGGATACCATTTTCTGCCTGAGAGAACTTACTCATACAGTGCTTCTCATTTCCAGGCATGACAGCCTGGAATGCTAAAGAAATATGTGTGTAAGCACTTGGGAAGTCACACTCATTATACCCTTACAAAGTTATACCTGCAATTGGCCAGTGCCAGTGCTGTTAAAAAAATTGATGGAGGATTACCTACATGTATGACTGACATCTGCCCAGAGATGTATATGCTTTTTCCTCCAAATCTTGCAGAGACAGGGTGCAGAGATGTCAAAGTACTCTGAGCAGAAATCTGGGTGCATATATAGCTGTATGTGACAGGTTATGTCATCTGTATGTGCACAGGACACATAGGCAAACCTATTGCCTCCATGTACACTTTGTTTTATTACAACTGTTATAAAATATATGCTAGTCCCATTGACTGTGGAGAAGTTACAGGGTTAGCACAGGATATAACTGCCACTGTTCTCCACCTTGCCTCTTGGTGATGTATATCACTCCTATGAAGTACAGTGTGTATCTGGGACCACTGCTCAATCACCCACATGCACCAAAATAGAGTATGTGCATGCAACCCAAAGGTAGGCATAGGCCTATGACCAAACATATCACAAGACATGAATTTCATTTCTGACTTACTGTCTGTAGATGTTCTCATACATGAGTTTGCAGTTTGCATGTAGTTCACCTCCCCCCAAACCAAAAGTCATACCTCAATACAGACTACTGCACCTTGGAGAATGCAGGCACTCTGACGTTTGTACAATATTTTGATGTTGTTGTTCTCAACCAAATACTGCTATGCCATACCATGCATTTTCATTCACTATAGCCTCAACTACACTCCAAACAACCATGGCCATTTGTATAGTGACACAGTACACACATCATATAATAGGGATATTTGATTTTTATTTATAAAACCTGTGATAGTGGGATATATTTCAGCTGTTTAGTATATCAGTAGGTACCAGTACAAGTGTTCATCAGAAACATTCACAGTAATAATGTCTTTTTTGTCTCTACCTCTCTTTCTATCACTTTCTGTTTTTACATATTTTATTTCATGTTTCTTGTGTTAGTTCAATCCATTTACTGTATGTTAACATTTTCTGCAGCACTGCCACAGCTATGTCAGTGGTGTGGCACCAGTCCCAACACTGCCATCATTCCTGGGCTTCTGCTGTCAGAAACACAGTTACCTCCAGGACTGCTACCCCATCAGGAGTTGTGATGTGATGACCTGGGTCATTCCCTGTAGCCTCTGGTGGGTATTCCCCTAGTGGAGTGCCATTTTTCCTTTTGTGACATTGTTAGTCAGACACAATTTGTTATCCAGTGAGAAGTGGCAGAGGTGGTGTGCGAGTTGGTAGACTGGATCGTGATGTCTGAATTGGACACATGGAAGTGGTCCTCATGTGACATACAATGTCACATCACTGTCTGGCACAAACATTCCCATCACTTCAGGCAGGGCTTAATGGGGAAGGTGGTCACAGTGGTAACTGACCTCTCCTTGGGTCTAGCTCAGGTTCCTTGGTATCAGAAGCAGGATTCTCACACTATACCCTATCCTGGTATTCTCCTTCCTTGTGTGTCACTTTCCTCTCCTTATTGTTGCCCTGCCTTCTCCATTACCCTGATCTAGCCTCTGCTCGTCTTTGTCTGTGTGCCCATGGTTTCATACATCTATCCTTTTCTCCTTTCTATACATTCACTTATATCCTTTCCTATCTAGTCTTTCTAAAAATAAATAAATAAATAAATAAATAAATAAATAAATAAATAATAATAATAATAATAATAATAATAATAATAATAATAATAAATGGGCACCTATCCCATAAAAAGTATATCTTTCTACCCCTTCCCACTCCAACTCTTGCTTTCCATGGTTCTTTGTGTATTTCCTCTGCATGCTCTTCTTCCTATGCACCCATCTTTTTATCCATTTTAAATCCATAAATCTATATAAAAAAATTGCTGGGAGCGATTTACTCTGGTTTCAAGCCATTGCTGTAGTATCATGAAGGAGTGCATGTGGTTAGGTGCATGCATGCACGGCAACTGCTGCCTACTGTTCTTTGTAACACTCCTAGAAACATTTGCAGGAAACACTCTCTCACCACGTAATCTGTCATTCCTGTGAGTGTGTTCCTTAAATAGTTGCTGCTTAGGCTGTGCAGATCAACATCACTGTAGTAGCCCTTGTGGAACAGTGAAAGCCATATTTCTCAATTCCAGAGGAAAGTACCTAGTGTGATAGTTCTTGATTTAACATTATTAATTTCTTGACTTCTTATATCCATTATAACTTTCTTGTTATGTGGTCCGATGAATTAGGATGTCTGTTCATATATTACAGAAATTTATTGGAAAATGTCCACAAATCCAGTTCTGATTTGATATAGGATTTTAGAGTTGCTTTCCTAATTAGTTCTTTGTCAAAACACATTTACTCAAGATGGTATCAAACCCATTAAGAGCCATCCTTCTGAGCAACTTTGTAAGAAGACAAATTACCATCATACAATAACATAAAATGCTGGTAAGTACATTTTGGTTATGTCAGTAAGTTATATGTGCTCTGCCAAATTAATTGCCAGTTAGGAAAACTATATATTTATATTAGAAGAGAAACTACAATGTTTTGTCATATGAACTATTTCATCCAAGGTGAAATTAGTTCAAATGCATCTTTATTGTTTTTAAAAAGTTCAGGTAGAATTAGTGTGCCAGCCCCGATCAAGTTCAAAGTTGGGCAAATGAAAGTTTTTAAGTTGCTTTGTTTTCCTTTAAACAGGAAGGCAGGTACTAACCTTTTTCATGCATTAACATCCCTGTTATATCAGACTGCATGCATTAACAGAGGAGAAGACTTGAGATGTACTGGCTGAAAAGAGAAAGTAGGCAGGATGGATAGAGAGGTATCTGTTGAATGTAAAAACATGAGGAAAGGCCATCAGAGACAAATTTAAAAGATGTGCATGAAGGTCGCATAAGATACTGGCTGATAAACATTATTGTGGAACACTGAGCTAACATATTGAATAAAATTAATAGTGTATGTCAGTCCATAATTTTTGTCTTCACAGGGGTATTAGGGTTATTTTACAAAATCTGCAAGCTGACTTCCTAGATAATGATGTGTGCCTACAGTGGGAATAATTTTGTGATTCATTACTGGACGTGTATGTCTGCTTATGTGATTATGGGTGGCATGAAAACACAAACTATGTCTGGCATAATTTAAAAATCAAATGGAGTTGGGTTGCTTAGGGTACTTGCTTTGCTCTCTCAATATGCAATATACAATGCTGGAAACTAGCAGATGTCTTGGTAGGAAGAATGTAAAGACCCCAGGGGGTGTAGTTAGGGAACATATAGAGATATGTTTTGCTGACCATTTATTATGGCAGGAATGAAAAAGGTGAACAAGTATCTGTATTCCTTGCTGCAGACATGAAGCAAGCCAGAGCAATCATGAAGCTACTAATTAGTGCTGCCTGTGCATTGCCAGTAGAGATCAAGGCAGTCACATTTTCTTATCAGAGTGATTTTTCTCTGAATTTCAAGAGCTAGTGATGGATATTTCTGATATCTGCAGGAGGGAGCCATGCACATTACAATAATAGGTATAAAATGCCTCAGTCAGACATCTAAGATGAAACTTACTATGGCTTTGAGCAGTATACATGCTGTGAGTGCTCCAGGTTTGCATGGAAAATTACACTCCACATCATCATGATCATCATGGGTTTAATGAAATAAGGTCTGCTAGAAGGTTTAAACTGCATGTATCCATGTGTGGTTAGAGAGATTATTAACTCTGCTTTGCAGTGATTCATTTGGAAACAGCACAATGGAGAACTGCTGGAAAACTGGTGTTCCATCATGCTATTACATACAGATATTGAGTTGCTGAGTCGTATGCTTAAAAAAAAGACTGAGTGGTATATTATGCTACCAACTTGCTTTACAGTGGGAAGGATTGAAAGGAAAAGGCTTACAGGATAAGTTGGCAGAAAGATGAACTGTTGCAAAAGATGTGTATAATATATTGGAGAGCTTGTCCTATGAAATTACTGAAGGTATTTTGGTTGTTTATGACTTCCTTGAGATACATATTTCATGGATTTTGTCAATTTGCTCTGCTAATACGGTGTTTAGCATTAATTATTGGCTGACAGAATATATCAAACACAGGTGTGGCATTCTGCAGGGATGCTCCTGTACCTTGACTGATTCTGTATTCATACATTAATATGATCATAGGATCATAGGATCATAGGCGGTTACTAGGCTAATGGCCCTAGGGCCCTTACAAGCCTAGCCAAGTTCAAACCATGCTCCCAAGGGTTTCTGGTTCAAGCAGACACTAAGATCAGCACCTATTGCCCCTGTCCAAGAAGGACACAGGTGGAACCCCTGAGGTGAATTTCCGGTTACCCATCCAAATCGTCCAAATTGTGCTTAAATAGGGCCAACAAGGGGCTTTGAATAAAATGAACAGAAAGCTTTTTCCAAAGGTGGGCAAACCTCTGTGAGACAAATCTGTCTCTCCAGCAAGTTCTGTTGATGTCACATACCAGGTTAAGGTCCTTTGAGCGAATGACCTGTGTGCCATTTGACTTGTGAATGTGCTGCATTTCCATCAAAGCTGGGTCAGAGATTGCTCTATATGCAAGACACAGGTTGCCTCTGAGCAGTCTGTTTGACACAGAGTAAAGTGACAATGATTTCAGTCTGTCTGCATAAGACAGATCTTGAATTTTATTCATAAGGAACCTTTGTGGTCTTTCCAGTTGCTGCAGGTGTTTGGAAAGGAACATACCAAAGGGAGCATTGTACTTTATTATTGGCATGATGAGGGTAGAATACAGGGGAGTTATAACCTCTTTTTTTCTGGAAGCAATGCCCTTATTTAGGAGATGAGCAATATAAAATGTCCTTCTTACCACTGTGGAGACATGGTTATTAAAGTTAGTGGTGCTGTCGACCTGTATGCCTAGATCTCTCACCACTGACTATGTGCTTAGGGTATTGCTATTTATGCGGTAGTTTGCAGGAACATCACCCTTGTAGAAGGGGATGATAATGCATTTTTTGCATTAAGTTAAAGAACATGACTTTGGCATCAGTCATTAGTCTGCATAAGACCTTCTTGCAGGATGTTGACATCACTAGGGGTTTCAATGCTCACTCCCAGAGAAGTAGATTACAAACAGTCGGCATTCCAGAATGATCCCTGTAGAACACCAGTGGTTACAGGTCTGTTGGAGAAGGTGGAGTCCCCTATTTTGACCATATGAGTTGTATCAGTGAGCCATTTTGAAACCCACCTGACAATATATGAGTTGATACCCAGCTGGGTGAGTTTATCTATGATGCCTAAGTGGGGGATTGTGTTAAAGGCCTTGGTTTAGACTAAGTTGGACGTATGTACAGATTTGCCCTTGTCTAGGGCTTTGATGATTCTCTTGAAGAAGTCCACCAAGTTTAACAGGCATGATCTCCGCTAGACAAAGCCAAATTGGGTGGAGTCAAGCATATGGAGATTTCCTATATCTTTGCTAATAAGGTCCATGATAATTTGTTCCTGGGTCTTGCAGGTAAGGTCAGTCAGACTAATGGATCTATAGTTCCTGGGGTCCATGGATCCAGCCCTTTTGTGCAAAGGGATGACAGTAGCTGTTTTCCATTTCACTGGGACGAAGCCAGTCCTTAGGATGTGATTGAAAGGTGTGCTCAATTGTGATGCTAATTCCTGTTTTAACCCTTGTGAAACACAGCTCAGAGTATAGTCTGGTCCCATAGAGGCTGTGTTTTTGGCCTTGGAGAGGGCATTTAAGACCTGCTCCTCAGAGATACTAGGCAGGGGACAGGTGTTTGGGATGTTTTGGGGTATATGTGGTGGGGACAGGGAAATGAAGTTTTCACTGAACCTGTCAGCCAGCAGGTTTGCTATATCCACAGGTTCTATATATGCAGTACCATTAACTATGAGTTCAGCACAAATCTGAGCCTTACCTTTGAGATTATGGCTGTAACTAAAGAACACCTTGTGGGTATCCTTAGTTAGGAAAGCTAATTTGGATTCATAATTAACTTTGGAGGACTTCTTATTTGCTTATTTAAGTTGAGGAAGGAGTGTTTCTAGTTTTGAGATTGTTCCTTTCTGATCTTAGACAGCAATTTCTTTCTCCTATTGTATAGCCTCTTAATGGCAGTTTTCCACCAGGCAGGTTTGTTTTTCCTTGAAGATCTTGCTTTGGTTCTATCAGGTATGGTGGAGTCAATACAATTGTACAGGTGCTTGTATAAAGCATTTGTGTATAACTCAGCATAGGTGTCTGTTCCATCAGTGGAGGGAAGTGCTATGAAGCTATTTATGCCGTCACGTAAGAGGTTGTAATTAGCCTTAGAGAAGTTTTTTAGTCTAGTTGTTGCTAAGGTGGGGTCTTGTGTTATAGTTACTTCTAGCAAGACTGAACTGTGATCAGATCTCATCAGGGATGGCCACACACTGGGAATGGTGCAACAGTCTCCCATGCTGGTGAGCACCAGGTCCAGGATGTTTGACCCCTTGTGGGTGTTTCAATTAGCTGGTCCATGGCAATGGAGTTAACAAAGTCCAGGAATTTTTGGGCAACTGAGTTAGAACACATATAATTTACCCAGTCTATGGACGGGTAATTAAAGTCACCCAAAACTAGGGTGTTTGGTTGTATCTTGATTGACTCAAGTAGATCCAAGTAGGCTGAGTTGTTGTCCTAATTCATGGAGGGAGTCCAATAGCTGGCAATGAGCTGAAGAGAGGTCATAGATGTGGTCAATTGCACTGGAAGTAATTCAATGGAATCATGCTGTTTAACCAATCTAGAGGTGTATTTACCTTTAATGAATATTGATACACCACCTCCTTTAGTTCTCATGCCTTCAGTTTGTGGTCTGAAAGTGTGGATGGAAATTAACCTGGTATAGCTGGGGTGCTTTCTGCAGCCTAAACCAGGTCTCAGTGAGTGCACAAATGTCAGCATCTTCCATGGTGAGGACTGTTTCCAGTGAGAGCAGTTTCCTGTTTAGACTCCTAGCATTTAGCAGCATAACCATGAGGTTGTTTTTAAAGGGTATTTTTACATCTGGAATTTTGTTTTTATGACATTGCCTAAAAAAGGCAGTATGGGTGTGGCAAGATTCTTAACTAGCAACCAAAATCACAGGGATGACAGATGAAGACCATCTCTGGCAAAGCACCGAGGTCTGTCGACCATGTCATCCCAGGCTCTGAATGACAGATTCTGAATCCCCTTTGAATGACACCAGAAACTAAGCCAATTATTGAAGTCAATCATTTTTTATTTGTATTGAGGTATCATTCTAGGCGAAGGTAAAATGCTGCTTAAGGTTAGGGACATACCTGCCTGAGACACATAATCTGAGAGCTCAGTTATGTCTGTCTTCATATAGCCCAGTGAAGTGCATCTCAAGTCATTCACACCAACATGGACTTTAACAGAGTCATTTCAGTGCCTGTTGTTGAGAGGCTTGAGTGCGTGTGTGATGTAGTGGATTCTGGCACTTGACAAACAGCTGACTGTGACCTTTTCCTTATGCAGCCTGGTGAAAGGGACATCTTTGTGTCTCACAACTGAGTCACCAATGACTAAGATATTTGTTTTTGTGTTATGTCTTAGGGGATTGACTGGTGAGGCACTGGTATGTGATATATTATGTGTACTATATTCTGCAGAAGATGTATTAGGTGAAGCAAGCTTGTTTTTGTGTTTGAGAAGTTTCTGATGTTTAGGTACGCTTCTTGTAAGGACCTCTGCATATGTAGGTTTATGTGTTGTTGGTTTAGTAGGTGCAGGAGGTGAGGTGTGCATGCTGACAACCTGCTTAGTATCATATGGACTGAGTGGTGAGTGAGACAGCCTGGATTCTAGGCTCTTTATATAGATGCATCTCTCACATAATGAATTTGTGTGGATTAGAAGAAGTGGGTTGACAGTGTACATGAGGCAAGTGCTACATTGCCTCAGGATGCCCATATCGACCAGGCCGGCTGGAGAAACTGTGAGAAATTGTCTGTCCATAATGCTAGGTAAGTTGATGTGGTCAGAAAATAGGGAGTGGTCAGGAAGGAACAGGTAAAGTAGAGGACAAGAGAAGTGGACAAAAATATGAAGGGCTAGTGGGTAGAATCTTTGTTGGCACCTCAGGAGATTCATTGAATGTATCACCTGTCAGTGAGGGACAATCACAAGAGCTCACTGATGGAGCACGAGCAGAGTACTAAGAGAAAATTTGCAGGCAAAAGTGTTTGCTCCATAACCACCAATGGTACCCACTGCTGTATGGCAGTGAGCGATGCGCAAACACAGTGCTGTGTAGCAAATGAGCACAAACTAATCTAAACAAATTGAACAATAAAAAATCTCAAAACTGAGCCCTGTTCCAGCAACCTTCAATCAGTTGAGTTCTAACTGCACACTCCTGCCACTATTGTGCAAGGGAACCCTCTCCAACAAAAGATGTCCTAGTTTAGTGCTCAGGTTATACAAACAGAACTAGAGTCTCTGCTACAGCAAACAAAGTGCAACAATTTCAGAACAAAAAAAACAGTTCAAATAAGCAGTGATATGGTAACAAAGCAGTTCAAAAGTGCAATATACAGTGAAAATTCTACTTAAATTTTGCAGAGATCAGCAGATGGCTTGGATTTGCTTATGTAGCAAATGAGAGCAAACTGATTTAAACAAATTAACCAATAAAAAAGCTAAAAATTGAGCCCTGCTCCAGCAACTTCAATCAGATGAGTTCTAACTCCACATTTCTGCCACTAGGGTGCAGGGGAACCTTCTCTAATAAAAGATGTCCTGGTTTAGTGCTCGAGTTATACAAACAGAACTAGATTCAATAGGTATGAATCTAGTCTATGCTAGCCAATATCCTGAGGTCAGGATCAAACCCTGTACCTTGTGTCTATTAGATGAATACGTTAACCATTGGGCCAAACCCACCCAACACGCAAGTGATTACTTAGCTAATAACCCCAGGGGGCCTTTATACGCCTAGCCATAATTCACAAAGTGAGCATCAAACTCTGTACCTTTTGCTTTTGAGGTAAACACCTTAACTATAACCCCCAACTCTGATTTCATTCTTGGGCGAGTTTGAAGTAGAAATTCTTAGCATATTTTAGATTTGGGAGTAACCCCAAAGAAACACAGAGAGAACATGCAAACTCCATACAAGCATTGACTAGAGGTCAAGATGGAACCTTGTACCTTATACATGGAAAATAAAGGCCATAACTGTTAAGACAACTGTGTGTCACTCAAATAATAGTAAACTGTATGTAGAGACTTCTGGAAATTAATTCTATAACCCTTTTGTAGGAAAATTGTTTGAATGTCAGTAGTTTATACTTAGGCAGATTATTTTTGTGATTAGGAGTAAAGTTGATATAATATACTACTTGGAAACTGGCATTGTTTATCGCTAGTTATGGCCTGTGCATGAACTTCAGTATATCTCAAGGCTACATAAACTCTGCTGTATCCCAAGGGTTCATGAATCTCACCATATCCTAAGACTGTAGTACTAAAGCTATTTTACAGGGCATTGAATTTGGGTTCACAGGGACTGAGGTGTTTAAATAGCAGTAGGGCACAGGAGATGATGAGATAAATATATTTTTGAAGTGTTTGATAACATGAAAATGACATCCTTGGGATGAAAGCAATTTTGTATTTCCTTTAAGAAAAAAAAGTCTAATTATTAGAAATGTTAGTTCTGAGCAATAGGGAATTATTTTGCACCTGACTTCTTGATGACACAAGTTAGAAACTGTTCTGCTTGAGTTTTTGAACATTGAGATTTAAATCTGATTAACCTGAAAGACTGCAGTTTTTTTGTATGTAGAAATGTATGCACATTGATATTTCAGTGGAAAGAGATGCAGGAATGATAAAACTGAAGGCAAAATGAGGTATTTGGAAAGCACATTGATTTGGGCATCTTACATCTACAGTCTAAAAGATCAATCAGACTTTACGTAGGAATATTAAGATGTGGATAGACATAATCGGTGGATAGACACTGACAGTTTTGGTTTCCTGCATAGGCAGAAAGGTGCAGCAAGGTATCTGCTCTTGTCTTGATAGCTTCTTTTTGGCTCCCATATCCCACTCCCTGCCTTGATTATCAGTCAGCGTCTAAAATTGGTCTACCTAATTGACTACACTTTTGGCATCAGAATGCACTAGAAGGGAGAGATGAGAGCTGAGGACAACATCCATCTTGCTGTGAGAATGTTAACATTTCTCTGATATGCCTGATAGTGCCCCCCCCCCCCACCATGGCAAAGACGTGCTGTGCAATGCTATGCTGAGACGTTTGCAAGTGCCCTTTTATGATCACAAGTAATTTTCAAATGCAGTGCATGCACTCTTTGGGGAGACTCACACTGTAACAATGTATCACATGACCAGATCTTTTTGGAAGTGGTCTTCCTGTAGTAAGACTGTAACTGGTAATCTCCATGAAGTTGGGTCTGCTGACATTGGCTATTCAGTCTCATTTCCCTATCAGCTGGGTTCTTTAGCAGAAGAAATTCTAAATGAATGTGAAACATATAGGTGGTAGTCAAGGTGCTCATCCTTTTATACTATGTTTATGCCATGATGGTCATCATAAGACATCTCTTTTTTTCTGAAGAGTATTTAGTCAGTTGAAGGGTGGTGCAATGGTGCAGTAGATAGAGTTGTTGCCTCACAGCAAGAAGACCCCTGGTTTCATTCTCAGCTGGCGTACCTTCTTTGTGGAGTCTGCATGGGTGCAGTAAGTGGACTGGACACTGTAATTGACCATAGGTGTAGTATGTGGTAAGGAGCAGCAGCTTTGGAAGGGCTAGCCACCTGGTGGTGTAAACTTTGGATCTAGATGATTGTCACTGTTGAAGTGACACCCAACCCCATGCACAAAAATGGGAAAAAGAGGTTGTGGATGAATGGATGTTTAGTCAATCTATGAAAGTGTTATTCAAGTATAAGTTGGTAGGGGGGTGTATGTACCTACATTGCTCCTGCAACTTAATGTAGAAAACTGTTGTGTATATTTTTGAGTATGTACTAGCATCATAAGCTTCTGAGGATAACTTTTCAAGTCCTTTGATTAGAGAGAGTAGTTTTATTTACAAATACTGAATAATAGGAATAGATAGTGAATCATTTGTGGAGGGATTATTCAGATGATAAGACTACATGAGAGGCCAAGACCTTGACTATCATTTGTCTCATTACTGTTGCATGGATTTGGAGGCTTTAGTGCGCTATGAATTTAATAATAAAACAATCATATTTGAACATAGTTTTCGTGTAGTAATAGCGGATTTGAAGAGCAGATACTAGTTGATGTAGAAAAAAGGAGGGATATCCAATACAGAGGAATTACTTTTCATTGCACCTGCACCCCCCACACCCTCTGCTAATTAAATACACCAACTCCCAGATCGCACTACAGTGAGGAAAATGATAAATATAGTGTTCAGTGGTGTATGGCGATCTCCATTTAAATGGTTTAAAGTTTCAAAACTTCAATATTATGGTCTCGAACATAACAAATTCAAAGTTTTGAAACTTCAAAATTTATAAGTAGACCCATATCTCTCTCTCTCTCTGCATATATATATATATATATATATATATATATATATATATATATATATATATGTCCTGGGGGGTTTGCCTCCTCCACATCAGAAATTGCAGTGGGATTTACCCCCTGCAATACTTGGAGTGTTTTTTCTCACATTTTTTTCAGCGAATACAGTTTGGGGATTCTGATTCTCTGTGCATTCAGTTTTGTCTGCTCATAGTGGAAGCAATATTTACCCCCCACCTGAGCTACCACAGTCTTAAGCAGATGGGACCTTAGTTTAACATGTCATCTGAAAAATGGAGTTTGGCTTTGTCAGGACTGTTCCTCAGACAAGCATTTAAAAATGAAAATAGCAGTCTAGAAGGAGGGGAAAACTGGCATGGGAAAAAATAAAATTATCCAAAGAGGTAACAAGAACAAGCAGTTGTATAAAGCAATCAGCAAAATAAAACAATGCTAAATCCAGGTTGTTCCCCAAAAAGGTGATGTGATAGGTTAAGGAGAAAAAAGGCAGCACTATTAACAGAAATCAGGTACTCCATTCTGATCCTAAAGAATGTGAGAGATATTTTTCGGAAACGTCCACAGGTTGAATTTATTAAACCACTTCCATTGCACCTTATATGTTTATTTATTTGTTAAGTGGATAAGTGAAATGATTCAGACCTCCTTTCAGCCATGACACTGGCCACAAGGGCAAGTATAATAGCAAAATGCATTAACAATGTGCACAGAACAGGTATCCACAGAAAAAAGCTCAGCTTATCTGAACATAAGATTTATAATTGGGCTGCCTTACCATTTACTTATGACTTCCACCTTGATCAGAGACAGATGGGAGGTGACCTTTTAGCTATCTGGTCTTCTTGGCATGTGATGTGGGTAATGTTTGCCAAGTCTCATGGAATAATACTCACTAAGATTTAATAATGAGTCTATAATCTGGCCATCCTGGAGGGTAAGATATGCTACATTCATATAAGTTGCCCACTGCTTCTAAGATTTACTCCTAGCTATGTACTTATATTCCTATAATAGCCTAACTTACCCAACCACTCCCTCCCTACCAAGCTGAAGGTAAATAAATAAATAAAACTTCTTTTGTTAAAACAGAAAAGCCCTTCTCATCCTGTAATGCAGCCATATCATTAGTAAGTAGAATGACATTCTGCATCCCCACAAATTTATTCCCTAATTTTATTGAAGGGCTCGTATTTTATTCCAGATAGAATTAAAATATCTGCACAAATCATTCTGTGCTCACATACTTACAATCCAAACTTAGAAGAAGGTCTTACCTCAGTTTAGAGTCATTCCTTTGCCTACTTGCTTCCAAGAGGTGGTTATAGTGCTGAATATCCTGCATCCCATTCATCGTACTTTTAGCTCATGTGCTTTTGTGCTTTCCACCATACAAAGTCCTGCCTTGCTATATATGCAGCCATTGTGACAAGATAAGTGCAACACAATTGCTCATATCTTACACTGATAAAAACAAAATGCACAATTTGGATGAAATGGCCACAGCTACGCATTTTAATATATATATTTTTTTAAGTAATGACAAGTCCCTGATATAAATAATCATATCACTAATGTGCAGAAGGGTAGTGCAAGGGGGCAGTGGTTGACATTGCTGCCTTAAAAGGTATTTTGTGCACCAGCATACCTCTCAACCTCTTAGTACATGCAATCTGGGCAAAGCTTGGCACAACGAGGAGGACAGTGCCCAAAAATAGGGACAGATTTTAAACATTGCTCTTATAAACTAAAAATGTTGCTAGAATAACTTGTCTTAGCATGCATTTTTGAAGGGTATGGAGTCTGAGATTTAAATGTATGTCATTATTTAGTAACTTCAATCTTCAGATCATCACAGTGATATGCCAGAAAACCACAAATTTTATGAGGAGCAGACCAAAAATATGAGGCAAAAATCTGGACATTCTATGAAAATCTGGGCAGTTGAGAGATACATTCACCAGTTTTGTTTTCAGCTAGAATACTTTCATTTTGCTATTTACATGCCCTCCCTGTATCTGCATGTGTTTTTTTCCTGGTACTGAGCTTCATTTAGACATGGCAAAGGTGAATTGGAGAGTCTTCACATTACTAACAAATGTTTAATGATGTATTTAAGTGTGTGTGTGTGTGTGTGTGTGTGTGTGTGTGTGTGTGTGTGTGTGTGTGTAGGGTGGGTGTCCTGTCCAAAATTAGTTTCTTTGCTTTACACTCTCAGTATTAAGTATGCAATTGCAGAAAGAATGAATGAATGAATGAATGAATGAATGAATGAATGAATGAATGAATGAATGATATGCAGAGAGGGAAAATCTTGAAGAAACTAAGTCAGTGCATGTCCATAACATTTTCCAAGTTTTATGGACAGACACACATACACTAGAGCAGGTGTGGGCAATTAATTTTCCCAAGGAGCCACATGAGAAACTGTGATGGTTTTGTAGGGCCAGACCAATAGGCTGAACTCAATTCTGCTCCACTTTCATTTTATCTCTGTATAAATAGCAGCAAATTGTATGGTTTTGATTAGCTGCTACTGGTAGACATTATGATTAGGATATGAAAATGTGAGAGAGTCACTTTGTCATGCCTTTGCGGTTTGAAATTAAGGGATATACCTGATTTATAGCAAAAATGATTTGTTGGGCCTTGGTCATTTGAAGCAATTATAATCCATGCCAGAGTTAACAACCTTAACTTTGCATCACTAAGAATTGTGTGCAAAGTTATAAACTAAAACATGGACTTGAGATGCCGTAGTTCTTTCAAAAAACATGATCATCAGACACAAACCTGCTTAATTTGTCTATATGGCCTCTAAGCAGGTTTTTCTTTTGCCTGTGAGGGTGGCAACTCAAGCAGTGTAAATAACTATTTGCAAAGGTGAACTTACTAAAATGTTCAATTAGTACAGATTGTTCGCATAAGCTTTGGGTTGTGTAATGGCCAAGTATTCAGTACTATCCCTGTAAACATATTGTGTAAACTCAAGAAATTCAACATTGTTGGGAAATGTGCAGAATAAATTATAACTTTTCCTGAGTACCTGTCCACATCACAAAAATATCATCCAGGTATCTAAGATAAGGTTTTATGTTGTTGTTGTTGTGTCTTTTGGCTTTTCCCGGTTAGGGGTCGGCACAGTGGAACTCCTGTCCTCTAATGATAGGCCAAAATTCTCTTGTGAAAACAAAATTTGTTTCCCAGAACCACAAAATAAGTTTGCAAACACCTGGGCAGAAACATATCCACATAGCTACTTCCTTGATTTCCATAAAAAAGTCCCCAGTTTCAATAAAGCACATAAAAGTAGAATGTCACCATGTAATAAAGTCTCCACAGTGAGCAAGGCTTCATAGAGTCAGACTAGACTTGTTAAATGTTGAATGATAGAGAATAAATCTCTAATATCAATAGTAATGAAAAGAAAATTTTTGACAAATTCTAAGTCTGAAATGCTCCTTAAGAATGTCATGATTTTTTTAAAAAAACGTGGTTTATTATTAACAATAAAAAAGACTTCATTTTCTGTCCAAAATACAGCCAGCGGTTCTGTTTTTTGAACCTGCAGAAGAAACGGTAGATTAAGAAAGAGAAAGTTATCTGGCAGTGTATGAAGAATAAAGATTTTTTTCAGTGATATTTTCCCATCTCCCAGTTTACTAAAGCCTTTCTGTTTAATAACTGACTTCTTAGGTTTTGCCACTTAACTGCAGCCAGGGGATCACTCGCTTGTTCTCACTCTTCAGTCTTTCTCTCAAACACACAGTTTTGCTCGATTGCTCTCACTCTCTCTTGATCTCTCTCACACACAATCTCATCAGCTTTCATACATGCATTCACTCTCTCTCTCTCTCTCTCTCTCTATCTCTCTCTCTCTCTCTCTCCAGTCTCTCACACACACAGTCTCTTCAGCTTTTATGCATGCATTCACTCTCTCACTCTCTCTCTCTCTCTCTCTCTGTCTTTCCAATCTCGTACACACACACACACACACACACACACACACACACACACACACACACACACACACACAGTCTCTTCAGCTTTTATGCATGCATTCACTCTCTCTCGCTCTCTCTCTCTCTCTGTCTTTCCAATCTCGTACACACACACACACACACACACACGCACACATGCACACACACACACACACACACACACACACACACACACACACACACACACACACACACAAACACAAACACACAGTCTCTTCAGCTTTCATACATGCATTCACTCACACAAGATCTCTCTCACTCTCTCTCTCAGTCTCTCACACACAGAGTCTCTTACTACACTGAGTTGCATTCAGATATTGAATGATAAATACATGTACAGTGTAAATTCTTGCAATTAGCAAGTGTTTTGTCTGACTTCTTATGCGGGCTGGTCAGGGACAGCCAAAGGGCTGGATGTGGCCCACAGGCCATACAATGCCCAGGTCTGCACGGAAACCTTTGTTACTAATTGCTCTTTTTGTTCATTGAGACAACCATTTGAGTTAATCTCAGGAAACCATACATACTGTGACTAAATAATGAGCTCATATTTCAATCAATCATAGAGACTCAATTGTCCTAGCTACATGCCTTTCATATTTTAACCCCACTCTTCATTTTAAAACAATTCTTCTGTCATAGCTGGATGACCTATTCATCTAACATAGCAGATGTATCATTGAGTTACAATTTTATGTATCAAAAATACATTAACCTTCTTCTGCCAGATCTAACCAGTCTCATTTAGAACTCTCTAGTCTATTTGCTTTTCTTACTGATTGCCATGCAACTTCACTGTTTAAGCTTATAATGTCTGACATCCTAAATCCATTCAGAATGTTGCCAATATTTTCCACAGCCACTGCGCTTCTGACTTCTCAGCATTTTATTCTCTGCATGCATAAGAAAGTACCAACGTAATTTTAGAACAGCATAGTTTGTTCCACTGTCTCACTTAGCATTATTCAATCATTTGTAAACTTAAAATACCATAGACCACAACAAGATTGTAACTACAAATAACTACAGCTACATGGTTTGAGTCACGTATTGTGTATTTCTTTAACTGTTTTAAATCTTTGTTATATAACTTTGCCATAGTGAAAACAATGGCATTAGGCTTCCTTTATTTTTCTGATTTTCCCTCTCCAGTACTACCAGCACATGATGTTACTTCACCACCCTCTGACAGTAGTCTACTGTCTCATCTAGTCCACACTGATTGTTTAGGCCTCAAGCTACTCTGTACGCCTTTTCCCTCACTCAGCAAACTGCAGGCAGCAGACAAATGAAAGGAACTCAGTTTAATGCATACTGTCTATGCGCATATGAAAATAATGCCATCGTCAATGAAGACTTGTCAATACCTCGTCTTCCTAATCTTATGTGGAACACTTCCACAGACTGGTTCAGGGTCTGAAGATCTTCATTTCTGCACCATAAAATAAGGTGAATTTTCAGGATTTCAAATCCCTTTTCATTATAGCACTCACTGAACTCAGCCAGGAAGCAACTGAAATAATAATGGCAAAGTGGTGGTCATTTAAATAAATTGTGGTGCTAATCTGCTCCTGATGTTAGACAATCCAACACTTTTCTTCTTTTCCACATAGCAGCTATTGGATCCCATGGATTTCCTGGGCTTCTTAGAGTGTGCTGTGGTTCTCCTCAAGTATCTCCAAAGGGCAGAAGTACATAATTGCTTTTTTTATTCTTTCATTTTTATGCAAAGCTGGCACTGTTGATGGGAAGATGCTGCAAAATTGGGAAACAGATTATATAAATTGTTGAACTGCAAGTTATCTTTTTCATAAAAAGCGCATCATGGTATATAATTTCTAAAATACCGTGCCCAGAAGGAAAAATGTACTACATTGTTTCAAATGGTCACATCTCTCTCTACACACATATATATATATATATATATATATATATATATATATATATATATATATATAAATATGTGTGTGTGTGGTGTGTGTGTGTGTGTGTGTGTGTGTGTGTGTGTGTGTGTGTGTCGAAAAAACAGCTGTAAAAGACAAACTACACTGAGATCAATAAATTTGAGTCATAAGTATGAGAAATGGAGATATGATCAAATGGGAGGGGGGGGCAGAACCATCTTAAAGGACAGATGAAATTGATTTTTAAGGATTAGCAACACATCACAGGCCTCACTGGACAAGTGGCCATGCTACTGATGAGACTCCCTCCTCACCTGTGAGAACAGAGTTGCCTCTACAGTACTACTTATTGCCATAGTCTGCATATTAGGAAGACTTATTTCTGTTGCGCTACGTCTGACATGGAGTGCCTGAGCCAAGCATCTACTCTTTTTGCGGCAGGTTCCCTTCACAGCAAAATATGAGAGGTTTATCCATCAGAGGTCTCAAGCTGGTTTCAGCAAAGGTAAGGTAAGATTTCTGTGCTCCATTACCAGAGACATGGATAGCAAGTCTAGTAAGGTAAATATTTTTATGAGGGGGGTGTGATTCTGTGTCAAGGGAGGATCCAGCAATAACTAATGCCACTGGAGAAGCCAACATCAAATACAGTGAGCAACATGTCGCTAAAACGGGGCTATAATGTTAGTGGTAGCAGAGCCAAAGGAGAGCGTCTTTATAGAGATAATAAATGTAATGAGGCAGGATACACCCCAGGAACATGTGATGCTGCAGTAAAGGGGTACAGATGAGATAAATACAGTGATGATACAAAAGACAAGGCAGCAGCTGGGGTGACAGCCTAAAGGATTCTGGTTTCCTCTTAGTGTTATGTTTTTCTTAATGTAGGGGTAGGGTTTACCTTAGAAGATGCCAGCACTGAATGTTTCCAGGGCACAAGAAATGATAGGACAGATAATTTGCAATGATGTGCAGTATGCCAATGGGAAGTATTACCTTTGTCTCTCTATGCAGCCTAAATATAAATGACTAGGATTTCACCATGGAATAACAGCAAGCAGTGTTTGCTGGAAAAGCTAATTTATTGCACAGGATTTCACTTTCAGTCTGGACTACAGAAGACTAATATAATGGATACAGATATCCTTTGTATGCTCTGCCGATATAGTACAGCACATGATGACGCCATAGATATGTTTAGAGGTATGCAGGATGAGGCTGATAGATACTTTGGCAGTGATTATCACAATAATCAATGGTTAGCACTTTCTCTCTCACTCTCCCTTAGTTTAGCAGCTTCTTTACAGCCAGGTACCAGGAAGTCGAGTGGTAAAATGAATACTCTTCCTTTCAGTCTTTTCAACCAATCAGTGTAGGTGTACCACAAGCCTTCATATTCAGATCTCCTTTATTTAACATATTTGTAAATGTCCTTCACTCAGCTGACAAGCATGCCACCATGATTTAATGTGCAGATGATTCAACACTCAAATGTTGTGTCCCTAATCTGCACAAGCTTAAAGAATTGACCCGGATTCCTACTCTCCAATACAATTTTGGTTATAAAACTGAGCATTCCTTCTACACCCCCCCAAAAAAAAAAAAAACTTTTACTATTTGCTCCCAAGTCCCTGTTTCAAGGCAAAACTCATTTCAATTTAACCTTGTCTAACAAAACAAAGATAGACCTGGTATCAGTGCTAAACCATGCTAAACTTTTAGGGATCCTCATAGACAACAATATGAAATTTGACATTCCTATCCAAAGAACTGTAAAAAAAAAAAAAAAAAAAGCTAAGTGGGTTAAACCTATCTGTTTCCTACTCTGCTTTATGCATCTCTTATCCTCACAACCCTACGATCGATCCAGATAACAAAGGTGGAACAATGCTACAGTAAGACAGCAAACTTTACAGTAAATCTGTCCCATAGATCTCATCATTGCACTGCCCACCAACAACTTAATTGGATGGACCTCTTCCCACTTACTTCAATACTCGCAGCTTATATTACATGACCCAGAAAAATGTGCTCTCCTACAAATTATGCTTCAAGTTTACTCAGCCATAAGACTTGCCCATGCTAAACATAGAGGGCTACCTTTCATTGCTAAATGTATTTATTTATTTATTGGCATTTATCTACCAGGAAAGTTGTATGAGCACTACCCTTTTTCAGTGGAGCCCCAGGGAGATAAGCTCCATTATACAGACATCATGGGCATCTTGGCATTGTTTCATCATTTACAGTCAGTTTCATTCCTGAGCAACAGATTCATTATTCAGACATCCTTGACATCAGCATCAGTTAAATCATTTATAAACATTTTTGATTAAAAATAGCAGTTACATGGGTTGTATATAAATAGTTTTTTAAATGCAGAGAGCTACACAAAGTGCAGTATCTTCAGCATAAATAGATTGTTAGGTTTTACTTAAGAATATTTGTTACTATAAAGATTTGTTTGAAATCTAGGCCATAGGAAGATAAGATATTATTAGAGCAGACCATGGAAGGGAAGCAGGCGAGGAGACACAAAGAAGATAAAGGAGATGAGATGCCAGAGGTGGGCACAGTTGTGACAATAGTACATTGAATTTTGTGTGGCATTGAGTTATGGCACAAATTCATATAGCTATATTAGTATCAGTTTAGCTGGTGCAGAGCCATTGTTCTATCAGGCACTGCTCCAGTTGGTATGCAAAGTCATTCAGATTTAGACTGTTCGTGAGTTAGGATGGTATTCTTTCTCACTATCACATAACACTATCAGTAATGCACTTTTCTCTAGTTATGTATACAAAATATAGTATGGCATTCCATCTGTACTGAAACAGCCTGACAATGAGCACGTTTAAATGAAACATTTGAGAATTCCTTATAAAATCCTATTCATGTGTATTACCTGGACACTGTGAATAAATGTGTTCTGTCATGCACTACTTCTTCATTTTGCTCCACACATATCTGATGACATATCTTTTTTGCAAAATTATCCCAAATTTTCCTTATATTCCCAAGTTACTTTACCTTTCATTCTTATACCTTCCCTTTTCTTCTCTCTCTCTTTCTTATTATTTTAATATTTTATATTTAATCATATCTTCTCTTCCCTACTAACTCATGTCCTCCCCATATTTGTTCTAGCGGATGGTATTCATGTTGTACTCCTTGTGCAATATTCTCTAAACCTGTTAACTGTTATTTGGTCTATGCTATATACATTTGTTCACAAATTTTGGAATTTGCACTTGTTAACTGTTATTTTAGCTATGCATTGTGCTGATGTTCTCAAATTTTAGACTTGTACTATGTTCCTATGACTTTACTTTAATATTTTGTAACTATCTTATTAACCTGTACTATTTCTGGAGCTTTTCTCCTCGGGTCTCCACTGAAAATGGGTCCCTGGCTCAGCTGAAGTAACCCGGTTAACAAATGTCAATAAATAAAAGAAATATTCCTTCCAACACACTTCCACCCTCACACAAATGTACCATCGCATCTTAGTATGCTGACTAGATATTCACCCCCCCCCACTTCCTTTGTCCTTGTGCCCTCTTTTCTAATACTTGTCTGTTTTTGAATACACTATAGCCACCTCCAGTATACAACTGATCTTGCACCTTGATGTAACCTACCCTGTTGTACTAAATGCATGTTCTCCAATTACATGTATCTCTATAACCGCTACCCTTAGCATTTAAGCTTCATAATTTACCCAAATGCACAAGATTATTATATGCATTATGGATTTGCCTTCAAATAAAAACTGGTGTAATGCACCTGTTTTGCATATGTTATTGTGTCTTTTCTGGCATTATTGCTAATGGTATGATTCACTGCTTGTATATTCTATGGTATCTGTACTGTCATAATTGCTTTTGTATGTTTCATGAATTTTCCTTTCATTCGCATTATCTCTCTGTTTACTTCTTTAGTATTGTAACTACGTTTCATAAATTTTCATTCGATTTATGGTTATAGCTGTATTAACATCTTTAGAATTGTAGCTATGCAGTGTTTCTCCCCGGGCGCCCCCCCCCCCCAGTTAACAAAAGTAGCATAAGCACTTACATGCGTATATATACATAAATAAATAATAATAAACAGCTATGCAAAGCTGATGTGGCCAGTTTGACCCTCTAAATGACTAGACAAAAGCTGCCAAAGTTCTAGAAGATGGCCTACAAAAATGCACACATGCTGCAGTAGTAGTGATTCCATTTTGCTTAAAGCATTAATATCTATGTGTCTACTTAACTCTCATAACTTCCCGTGCCTTCATGACATTACTTATCACTGGCTCATTAAAGGAATAACTTACTAGTTAATGACTGGTAATACAGGTGTGTTAAAGAAAATGGCACTACCTTGAAATGCAGTACAGATAAAAACTATTGCATATCACGTGCAGTTCCTGTTTTCATCCGAGTGTTTGTAATGGAATAAGTTATGTAACACTAAGGGGTATCAGGTAACTGACACACAGGAAGACGGAAACACTGTCCCTGTAAAATGCACTCTAATATTTCAAGGTCTACACAATCATACCCAATGAATTCTTGGAAGATGCTAAAGAAAAATACCACTAATCCATACATTGTATGATTACAACTTGACAGATAAAATAGTTATGCTGTTAATTAAACTACATGCCACAAGTATGCAGACATTGCGTATAATCATATGAAACCTTAAGTGTAGCTAAGCAAACTGCTTGCAGCTGCTGAAATTATGTTTACATGCTTTTCAAGATATGGAAAGTTGTTTGTGGCAATTTATAAAAATATGTACCTATGCAGTGTGCATGTGTGTGTGTGTGTGTGTGTGTGTGTGTGTGTGTGTGTGTGTGTGTGTGTGTGTGTGTGTGTGTGTGTTTAATAACTTACCACATTCTAATGTTGATGGGAAAGGCTGTGAATGTACTGATGATTATCATAGTAAAGAAGAGTTTTTTCTTACAAATATTGCTGTATAGCGCTTACTATTCACAATATTCTATTTTGACAACCTGATTTTTGAGAAAAAGGTCATGAATGGGAGTGTTTTTAGGTTGTTAGCAATGTAAACTTCCAAATATTGGCAAAAATTAGTTAATGCTACTAAATCTAGTGTTGTGAGGCTTGAAAAAAGGGCATAAATTATGATAACAAAATAAATGGTCAGATTATAAAAATCACAACATCATTGAAGGTCTGGGGACAATGGAGGCCATCAATTTAACTTTGACCAGTGTTTACATGCCAAATCCAGCAATGCATATTCTGCATGCCATCTAATTCTAAAGAGCTAGTGTAGTTATCACAGGGAGATCACTGTTCTATTTTATATATCACTGATTTGACACATTACTAACCACAGTGTTACATTTTGTTGCATTTGCAAATTTTGGTACGCATAAGGTTCATTAGATTAATCATTTAGAAGTTAAAGCCCTTATTAATGGAACAAAAGAATGGAGTTACTGAGCATCTCTGCAGTGAACTGGAAATGTCTAGTTTATGTTGAGGGGCCTTCAGATGGGGGTTGACCACAGAGCATTGGAAACAATGAATAATGAATTGATTAGCTTTTGATGACTGTGATAAACAGGCTGAAAATAGTGACTTCAGTAGCAGTAACTGGTGAGATAAAGAAAGTTAGGAATGAATGGGCATTTTGGAGGGGTCTGCAGGTTTTTCATGAAACAGAAGGATAAAAAAGGAAAAAAAGTGTAATCTCTGTAGAATTAGGAATAACAAATCTCTAAGGCTGATACAAGCATCTTGGGAAAAGCACCAAACATGGCATAGTAGCTAACATGGAGCACATAAAGGATAAATAGAGACATTTCAAGCTCAAGAGAAATGGGAGAACAAGTCTGGACAACAGATCTCAAACAAGGCTCAAGGAGATGCTGAATAAATTCAAAATAGTTAACATTTACTCTTCCTAACCTTATGCAATGAAAGACCAGATGTCCTCAATTTCCATAACATCCTTCTTCTACTCTAAGAACATTAGCTGATTTAAAATTAATTTTAGAAACCAAAATGATTATAAATTTTAGCACTTTACATCCTAGGGGGTTAAATCAGGAACTGAGTTTTAATGAATAAAGTTTGTATTTGTTTTCTTTACTCACATCAGGCACAAGGGTATATCAGTATATGTATAAAATGTCACTTTAATTGTGTTATAAAGCAATTTGTCTTAATATAATTATGTATTAATCGAATGATTAAGTACAACATTATATAAATGGGAGTCGTGGTGCAAAAGCTATTCCTTTGAAGGTGAAAGCCGAGGTACCAGATGCACCAGTAAATATATTTTCATTGAATCCACTTTCTGAGTTGTTTTTTTGTTTCTTTGATAGTTAGTTGGCAGTTTGTGTTTTTTTGGCATTTATCTGAGTGCGGAATAGTGGAACAGGACATTGTGGCAACTGAGGAAGGTCGGCTCTTGTGCTCTGAGATGTGGAAGGAGAGGGAAGAGAGGATGGCTAATGAGGAGCTTTGGTCCCTGGGAGACACGAGTGCACACGAACCAGACTCTGATAAACTTGAGCATTTACTTATGAAGGAAGTAACATTATATTATGATATTAAACTCCTGGAAAAATATGTAGGCTTGGACATTACCCCTGGGGGGTTGCGAATCAATCTTTTGCTTGCTTATGATTTTTCTGAGGAGGAGACAGATTTATTGGAAGAGTGGAATGCTGCCTCCTTGTTCTGCACTAAAGCATGGCTAAAAAAATTTAATCAAAAGGAATATTCGCACACAGGATAAAATCCATTCTAAGATTATAGAACTACAGAATCATTTGAACTCTGTGGTTACTGAATCTATTGTGGATGCGAGGTTAAAAGAAATCAAGGTGAGAGTTGTCCAAATGGATGAGGCGGTAGTGCTTCACAAGAAGAGGAAGTTGGAGACAGACGTTAATGATTATAGAAATAACCTAATTTTTACTTGGCAGTGTAAACTGAGAAGGGGGAAAGTAACTGGTTGACGTGCCGGTGACAAAGGATGCGATGCACGAGATTCGTCATTGTCGTCAACTGGAACGGCTGCCAGTAGCAGTAAAAAAAGTGTGGGCAGGATTCACAAAGCCTCCATGTAAGAGTTACAAGGCTTACACGGAGGCTGCAGTTAAACGGTGTGACGTCAGCATGTCATGCATATGCATGAGGGCATGCTGAATCACACCTAAGGCTTACACTGTCCGTGGAAGACAGTAGGGGGCATGTCCGTAGGCCAAGCCCTGCAAACGGACACGCCCCCAGAAGAGTAAAAGTGCCGAAAGTAAACCCCCATGACAGAGTCCATGGAAATGTGAATAAACACAACACAACACATGCCCCCACAGACTATGAACATAAAATATATAAATGAACATGTTATATTTTTTTTAAATTGTAAAGATGTTTGCCCGTGAGTGTGCTCGTTTGCGCGGGTGTGCCCGTAGTTTAGCTACAGTTAGCAGTAAGTGAAAAAGCATATAAGAACTAACTATGCAAAGTAAGCCAAAAAGCAATAGTGTAGCGGTAGAGATGTCGGCTGAAAAGCAGACAGTCATGGTTTGAGAACCCACAACATCAATTTTTATTTTTAGTGAAATAAGCACGAAACAAGTCCCTAACATATATGTACACATATAAAATTATATTTTATGTAAAATGTAATGAAATGAGCCATTTATTTTGAAGAAATGTGAGATAAAATAATAAAAAATGCCAGATGTGCCTATAGCTGAGCTACAGTTTAACAAGTTGAGTGCATCTGCCTGTAGGTGAGCAGTGGTTTAACAGGTGTAAAATGAGTGCCCGAAGGTGAGCAGTGGTTCAACAGGTGCAAAATGAGTGCCCGTAGGTGAGCAGTGGTTTAACACGCTGAAGCTGTGTGCCCCTAGCTGAGCTGAGCGTAATATGCGTGCTGACAGCCAAATGAGGCGTAAACCAGCGTAACCCGTTTGCGCGGAGCTGCGCACCGCGCCAACAAGCTAACCGACGGGCAACGTTGAGAAAGCTGTAACAAAACTGCCTTTACACAGACACACCTCTTAGCCTGTGTAGACAGTCATAAAATACAAAAAGCAGTGGCCAGGTTCAAACCCAGAATACCATGCACCACAGTCAAGGTACTGAACCACTAAGCCATGACAGCTGTACTTAGAAATGCAGTAATAGCAAATATATAGGAATGAATAGAAAGAGGGAGAGACAAAGATGGCTGCCATTCTATAAGCACTGCAGTACTTCAGCTCTCCAAAGACCAGAAACAAAAATCACCTCTGCGGATGTACATTTGGAGTTAATCAACTAATTGACAGCAATTAATAATCTACTAGAAGTCAGCGATCTTATCGAGGAAAAAAAATTGAAAAAAAATACTTGGTGACAACAGGATTGGAACTGATTGCTTGGTTGATTCTGAACAGAGCAACAAACAAAGGACTGAATTACCACATTACTGAAACTTTTACTTGGTAATCATCTCTATCTGCAGCATTTCAAAATGTCAAAAGAAGATAAAAATATGGACACTACAACTACTAAAACTAAACTGTCAGCATTACAGTCTCCAGAGAAGGAATCCACATTTAAGAGACAGAAAACATTCAGACAGCAAGAAACTGCAAAAACAGGGGCATCAGCGAAATCTGATCAACAGGTTACGATGGAAGAAATTAAGTCTGCATTGTTGCCTATACAAGATGCATTACAAGACCTAACATCCCAAACACAAACATTTAGTGAGACATGTAATCGGATTCTAACAAGAATGGAGAAAGCAGAAACCAGAATAGCAGCAAATGAAGACAATATAGCATTACTCACTAAAAGATCTGAATCACAAGAGGCTGATATACAAATGATGCAAATCAAAATTCTGGACCTGGAAGCAAGATCAAGACGTAACAACATAATCATCAGAGGGATCCCAGAATCAATCCAATATAATGAGCTGAACACTTCTATTAAACAAATATTTGAAACATTACTTAAGGACTCTATGGATGTTCAGCAAATTGTCATAGAAAGAGCACATAGAGCTTACAGGAATTCCCAAGCTTCAAATACACCAAGACCTGTGTATGTCAAAATATTAAACTTCCAGGATGTGAATAATATACTTCTAACCATAAAAAAATCTGGAGGATCTATAATGTGGCAAAGTTATAAAGTTTCTATAACACAGGATTTACCAGCACAAATAAGACAGTCTAGACAAATGCTGGCTCCATACTGTAAGTTTCTAATTGACAAAAACATTAGATTTCAAATGAAATATCCTAACAGTTTAATCTTTACTCTTGATGGCATTAAATACACTGTAAATACAAAAAAAGAAGCCAGACCTACCTTTTTGAAGCTGTTTAAGGCTCTGCCACCATCTGAAAATTGAACAGTACATCCTGGCTTTTTCCTGCATTAAAATGAATGGGAGACTGCATTTACGAAAATCCGAGGCTTCAAAATCCTTTGTGTGTTCTTCATTCTTCAGCAGGCCTGGTAATTCTCCGTTTTATCTTTTAATCTCGTCTTCCTAGCTGAAACACGAAGATTCCACGAAGTTTTATGGCTTCTACGAGTGCTCCTGACCCATGAGGAAGCAGGAAACAAGGTAAAGGAAGCAGGGGGACCGTTTTGAGTGATACAGCTGAGAGGTCCGTTCGCGAATTGGTTCCCCGTCATGCGCGAAAATTCGAAAATTGAACTGTCTGGACTGCTGCAACTGCTGGGAAGCAAGAAGAGCTGCTGTAAATCAAAATGAAACTTTTTGGGACTTTTTTGGAGCTAAAATGACTGAGATACGATCAATAAGGTAAAATGTGTCATGTATGGACAAAAATGTATGGTTTGGCTGTTGCTGTATAAGAGACTATGGCTTAGTGGTAAATCCAGGTAATGCAGTCTATTTTTTGTGTTGTTTTTTTCTCTTTTCTTTTTTTTTTCTCTCTTTTGCAGGCTTGTTTTTGTAACTTATAATTAGCAAACAGTAGTAGTAGTTGTGTAATATAGGTGATGTCTAACTGTAATGATCTATAAAAATTAAATGCAATATTGTAGGAATGTTTTGAAGATAAATAGCTGACCTAAATAATGGCTTGTTTTAAACAAATGTATAACAACTGTGTGCGTATTAGGTAAACTGTTAGTTAAAAGGTTTTGGAACAAGTAATTATAATGCTAACATATTATTGCTGTATTTAAAGTTTGTTAAAAGTGAATTATTTGACATGTCAGGTACAATTAGTTTACATGAATATTAGGAAATGTTCAGAGCTGTAGTTACTTGAGTGTGGTGTTTAGTAGGGAATGTCTGGGTTAGACTTTGTAGACGTAGATATAGTTGGTGTAGGTTTTTGCATGCTATTTTATTGTTAGTTAATAGAATTAGTAGTTTAGCTACTTGGAGAATGTTATCTAATGTGAAAAACCTATGTTCATCCTGGTCCGGAGGAATAGTGGATAGGCACTGGGTAGGGATGGGATGGCTGTTTTGCTTCCAAAAAATTCACGTAATACCAACATTTGTCAATTTAAGGTGGAAAACAAAAATAGATACCATTATTCATCAATTCATAGTTTAGAATGTGGATAATAGATTCCTGGAATGTTAAAGGACTCCAGAACATGAAAAAGAAAGCTGTTTCTGCATTTGTTTTTTAAATCAAAAGCAGGTTTTATTCTATTACAAGAAACACATTTGACTAATGACCAATGGGAAACAATGAAGGACAAGAAATGGATTAGGAAGGTTGTAAAGGCGGAAGGGACTATGAATAGTGCTGGGGTGGCAATTATAATCAAAAATCAGTTTCAAGGAGAAATTTTGGAGGACAAAATAGATAAAGACGGCAGATGGTGTTTGGTGGTTCTCAAAACTGAAAATTTCGATAAGCCGATAGTACTTTTATGTGTTTATGCCCCAAATGTGAACCAACATCATTATATAGCTTCAATTTACTCTATTCTACAGTCATATAACAACTGTTACATAGTGATGGGGGGGGATTGGAATGCTTACCAAGATTTTAAAACTGATAAGTTGGGAGCTTGACTGCTTTTAATAAGCAGGCAATGGTAGCGTTGAAAGAACTGAGAACGGATTTCAAACTATATGACCCTTTTAAACACAAACACATACAAGCAAAGGCAGAAAACTTTACTTTCTATTCTAGCTGCCATAAAATGTGGTCAAGAATTGATTTTTTTAATTCCAGAAGTGTTCATTTCACTTGACCCTAGGGTTTCTAATCAAGCTAGACAGCTCTCAGACCATTCTAAAATAACTTTAACTTTAAAGACCGATATTTTGAATACTAAAAATCATGGAGGATATAATTGGTCCTTAAACCCATACCTATTAACCAAAGAAGATATAGTAAAGGAAGTTAAGGAGATTCTTAAACAATTAGTATACAATATACCCCATAATGAACATCCATTAGATATAGAATGGGCTACAACTAAAACTTTGTTAAGAGGATTATTTATTCAGAAAGCCACTTATTATAAAAAATCCAAAATAAAGAACAACTGGATCTGGAAACTAAAGTACAATTATTGGACCAGGAGCTGATGAGTAACTACACTGAGCAAACAGAAACTGAGTTGTTAAGATGTCAGAAAGAGCTGTTTCTTATGCATAACAGAAAATTGACACTGTACGAACAAAGAAGTTTAGTTAAATATGCAAATCACATTCAAACTCCTCGAAAGCATTAGCCCGCATTATTAATCAGGCGAAATCGACACGATTAATTATCGAAATAAATCATAATAATACGTTATATACTGATAAGTCAGATGTCATGAAGATTTTTGAATCAATTTTTAATCAGATATATGGTGAGCAACAAACTCATGGGCATGATGAAGAGAGGAAAGAGTTCTTACAGAAAATTAATTTTCCCAAGATTGTGAGGATTCTCAGGAGAATTGACTGCATTGATTACAGTTGATGAAGTTCTAGAGGCAATTAAGAAACTAAAGCCACATAAAGCCCCAGGACCAGATGGTATGACCTCTGAATTTTATAAATCTTTTAGTGGGATTCTAAGCACCGTACTTTCACAGACCTTTAACTATATCATTTCAATGGCAGCAATGATCTTCATTTTAATGCCTCAAGAACAATTCTGTTATTGAAAGAGAATAGTGATCCCAAAAATCCAGACAATTATAGGCCCATATCATTGTTGAATATTGATATGAAAATCATGACATCTATTCTAGCTAGTAGATTAAAAAATAATAAACTTGATAATATCAGAAGAACAGGCGGGTTTATAGATGGGAGACAGACTACAGACAATACATTAACTCTTCATACTTTAATATCTTATGCAAAGTATAAAAATATGAACATATATGCTTTAATAATTGATGCTCAAAAGCATTCGATAGAGTTAATTTGGCTTATTTATTTGAAACATTATCATATTTCAATATACCTCAGCCTTTTATTTCTATGTTAAGAAATTTATACAAGAATGCATACACTAGTTTATATATAAATCATGAATGTTCCAAAAGGATTCAAATTAAAATGGAACTCGACAGGGTGCCCATTGTCTCCCATACTGTTTAATCTGTATTTAGAACCTTTATTTCTTCATATGAAACAAAAAGTTTTTTATAATTCTCCTGTACTTCTTGGGATAAATGTTAGGATGGCTGCTTTTGCAGATGATTTAAATATATACAGTACCACACGTGTCAGATACAGAAAAAATACTAACAGCAATACAAACCTTTGAGAAAATTGCTAATTACAAACTAAATTTTAAAAAAACCAAAATATTCCCTCTAAAGACACCTACACCTTTTCAATGCTACCATTGATAGGACGAATAAGGACAGAAGAAAGAATAAAATATTTGGGGATTGACTTTTCAACTGAAAATAGAGAATTTTTTATCAACAATATTAAGGCAACTGGAGACCGAATAACAATGGATTTGAAAAGATGGAGTAAGTTGAAGCTACCGATGATGGCAAGAGCAGCGATAATAAAATGAACGTTCTCCCCAGAATGCTATATATTTTTAGAGCAGCACAACTTAAAATCACGAAATCCTTTTTCAAGCAATTTCAGATAGGACTGGGGAAATTTTTGGGAACCCAGAAAAGCGAGAATATCCTATGAAAAACTGATGGCTCCTAAAACGAGGGGGGGGTTGGATTTACCAGATTTTGAGATGTATTATACAGTGATTCAGGCCAATAGGATTTTAAGGGTGTCTTACTTGGATAGCTTAAAATAGAAAATGGATACCCAAATGGGTACTGCTAAATTATAAACATATAAAAGGGAAGAGAATTAATGTTAAAGCTGTACCATTTTGAATATAAAACATTGAGTAAATATGAGTTAATGGAACACATTAAGGTATGGGCAGTGGCGACTCAAACTCTGTTTGCCTCCTTGAACCTTTTAAAATATATGATGATGTTTCAACCGTTTGATGGAAATCCTAATATAACTATTGGTAATCAACTGATAGACTTAAAGAAATATCCATTTATTAAGGAATTAACTGTAAGGGATTTATACCCTTTCCTAGGAGTAGCAGTATGATATCTTAAAAGAGATGAATCTTCCCATCTCTTATTTAATTATAATGAGGCAGTTAAAAGATTTGGCCATAAATTATTTTACCAGTTTTGAAATAGAAAAGAGGAACTAGTTATTTCAGGTCAACTGTGGGAAGCATTGCAACAAGATAGAAAATATATATCCTCAGCGTATAAAATGGCGAAAGAGAAAATATAATAATCATATTCTGTTATCCAAATACTGGAGAGAAATTGCCATCCCTAGATGAAAGTAAAATAGTAGAGGCGTTTAACTTAACATTAAAATGTATCACTTCAAAAACTGGTCTTTACTCAATTGATGATATTTAACAATGCATATTATACCCATCTTACACTTCATAAATTTGATTCAAAAGTCACCTACATGTCCACAGTGTATAGATCAGACAGCAGACCTGTTACACATGTTCTGGAGTTGCAAGTGCATTTATAAATTATGGAATTCTTTAAAGTTACAACTACAAAAATGGGTTACCAAAACTCAACACTCTCCTGGGAATTTCTGATTTTACATATTCCACGGAGAATTTGGACAATACAAAAGATTGTAATTATGAATATTAGTTTACTAATGAAATTATATATAGCCACAAATTGGTTGAACCCAGCACAGGTGTAGCAAAATTTCAGGCTGTTAGCGATTAAGCATATATTAGCACAAATTGTTAATTAGAAATAATAAGAAAAGTATAAACAGCATAAAATTTGGGAACAAATCTTTAATATTATTTTGTAGCAGTCCCTATCCACTTTCCGTCAGGACATTCTGTATGTGTACCAACACATTCTTGGATTAGATAGAAAATGTAGAAATAATACAAATTATTGGCTTGAGTTGGTTTAAAATTGTCTATTGTAGATGCTTTTGTGTTTAATTTTTTGTGATTTTAATTTCCTGTACTTGGTTAAAATGATATTTATTCTTAATGTATTATAGGGAAATTCAAAATGGAACTTAAACAGTGGAAGCAATATTGTACATAATGTAAATAGTGTGTGAAATGAATAATGGTTTGGCAAAACAATAAAAATGATTATTGAAAAAAAAAGGAATGAATAGAAAGAGGAGCATGACAAAGCAGGTTTTGTGAAGCTGATACAATTCCAAAATGGCCAATCACAGATAAGTGCGGGAAAAACGGCATATATAAGCCCCATAGGTGGGAATACACAGCATAACCGATTGTAGAACTAACTTGCAGCCAGAATGTCAGGAGTAGGTGAGGGTAGTTGCTTTCGAGCACAGAGGTTGGGCATTGAGGAGTCCAAATATATGGTTTGGCTCCTTGTCCACAATCATGAGGCCCAACTCATGCAGGGCCAGGTCCTGTGGGGAGCATATAGGGCTGAGGCGTGGGGCTCATGATCTTACCAGTGCCACAGGGATTCCAAGGACTGGTGAGCAGGTCCGTCACCACCATGCGGACCTGAAGAGACGCAAGCAGGACCAACTGAAGCTTTGGGTCCAGGAGGCCCGGCAAATGCCCAACGCCCCACTACTGAGTAAGTTACATCTAATTATGTATGTAAGAAATTAACCTAGCTGATATTATGGAGATGTGTATTCCAATATTACTTTATTTATATTACAGCTGCAGGTGTCCGTTCTGCGAACCACAGAGCCTATGGCGATAGGCTGGTGCAGTTGCGCCACCAGGCAGGTCAGTAATCTTCTCCCTGTAACTGTAAATAAATATAAAAGTATGACAGTTAGCAAAAGAGTGCAGTGTAGTCACTAAATAATAAAATGTGCAAGTAACAGTGTAAGAGTGTTTGCAAGTATTGCTTGATTACAAAAGTGTGTTGCAGTCTGTAATCCAAACAGAAAAATGTAAATGTCTGAAATAAAGTCTGAAATAAAGATGTCCCACCTGTAATATAATAGTACACAACCTGCAGCAGGCTGAAAAGTACAGATGCAAAAGATGAGCAAAACACATGTGTGAAATATATCCCTGTTGAAATACTGAAACATGACAGAAGTGAGACTGTTGGAAAGGATTGTAATAACTACAGTTAAAACATGTCAATAAAGCCTAGAAGTAAGTACCATCCTGAATTGTAAAAATAAAACAAGTGAGAGAGTATGAGAAAGCTATGAATCCACCAATAAAGTAGTAATAACTCCTGAATAAAGTATACTGCAGTCAGTACAGAATGAAATTAATGTGACAAGCAGAACCAAACTGCGAAATGTGTTCAAAATGTTCCTGCAGCTGGAATGTGTATCCCAAAATCTGGATATGTTGCTCTCAGTCTGCAATATGCAGATAGTATGATTGTCTGAAATACCAAACATCCACAGCTGTCTATAGCTATATAAAGCAAATGTAGCAGGATGATGTAGCTGAACAGAGCCAGATATGAATGTGTATGAATAAAAATGAAAATGTATATTGATGTAGCAGTAACATTCTTATCACCAACTTGAAATAGTTATCACATAGGAAACTGTAGGTAGAACTGTAGTGTGTATATATCTGCAGCTATTAGAAATGTACAGCATATGTATTGGTATTTGAAGGTGTTAATTATATTTTCTGCACCCTACCCTATAACCACATATAATCCATTCCACGTGAAATTGGTATGTGCAATCACAATTAACACCCCCCCGGGACAGTTTTTTTAACAATTTGCATCTTTGACGGGTTTAACTCCAAACCTTTTGGGGGCCCATCAACAACCCCATGTTGGGACTTGACTGCAAAATCGGGTTTATCCCCTGTTAAGGGGGAAAGGGGGTTTTTTAAGGGAAAAAAGGGCCTGTTAAAACAATTTGGGGATTTATGCAACCCCAAATGTATCTAATGAAAAATAGACAAAAACGGGTTACACCCACCCTCCCACCCAGGGGCATGCATCATACCCGGGTGGCCCCCCCCCCCGGGGCCCTGTGATTGGGGGCCGCGGGGGATCTCATCCTCAATGTCCGAGGAGAACCCCACTCCAGATTTGGAGGGAAAAGTGCTTGGCCCCACCTTTAGGCACATTACAACGGGGTGCGCCCAGAACCCCCAACAGGTCCTGGGGGAAGGCCCCAAACCCCCCATGGGAACCAGTTCCACTGGGGGCCTAGGGCCAAGGCTCTTTAAACCCGAATTGTAACCCCAAGTAAACCCCATGATTTGTTTCCGACTTACCAACCTCCTCCCACTTCGATCCTTTCCCATACCCCATAAAAAAGGGCCACTTTCCCAAAAAATTACCCATACAAGGGCCCTTGCCCCTTTGAATACAATTAAATTTTCAAAAAATATTATTTTCCTTTTTCCAGTAAGGTTTAAAAAAAAATTTAAAAATGCCTTTTGGAAAAAATGAGCAGGCCCTTTACACCCCTGAAAACCCACTTTTTTCCCAAAACACCTTTGGACCCTTTTCACTCTTTCCTTTTAAACCCTTTCAAAAAAATGGTGAAGATTTAAGCAGGCAGGGGGGAAACGCCTATGAAGGACCCCAAAAACAACTTTAAACAAGCTAAAGTGCTTAACTCTGAATGACAGTCCGATCAAAGCAAATAAACCCATGTATAAAGGACCTTAAAACCCCAATCTGTACTTACCACAAGCCTTTTTAAAAAACATTGTGAAAAAATATAAAATATGGAAAATGAAAGGGGAAAAATTTGGCAAACATTCGAAAATTTTTAATATGTTTAAACAAACTCCAACCTTTTTGAGCAAAATGACATGTCCCTTCCCACACATTCCCCAAATACACCCACCCAACTTAAGAAACCCGGCCCGTTAAAATATTAAAGCCAAACAGGGACTTCAAAAATAATTGTCCCAAAAATTAACAAAGAGACAGGTTCTTTTTATTTTTGGGGGAAATTAATAAATGTTTGTTATTCCGACCCTGATTGCCAAAAGAGCTGCAGAGATAAAAATTGAGCAAAAAGGTGAAAACCTGCTTATTGTCAAAAGTCTAACCATTTTAATAAATGACAAAAGGGATGTTCAAATTTCCACAGTGAAATGTAAAACGGGGCAGAAAGGTTTAACAGGGAAGGACAAAACCTGAGTTACCATTCACGGGAAAAATTAGTCCTAACATATCATGCTACCCCAAAGGGGAAACTAAATCCAGAAATTTAATGTACCACTCTGAATTTAGGAAATAACAGTATGAGATGGGTGTGCACTAAAAACTTAGTTTAACCCCAGGCAACCAATGCACTGAACATACAGTAAAATTTCCCGGGGAATGTAATAAAAGGAACACAAACTTTACATGCAAGGAATTTACAAAAAATGAAAAATTATAAGCATAGAAAAAAGTCAGGCCACTTCACATTACACCACCCCAAAAGGAAACACAAACCACATAAAGAATAAGTGTCAGGTAAATACAACAGTCAGAAACGGAGAAAGAATGAAAATTAAACAACACAGGGGAAAATGGAAAAACCTACATAAAACTAAAGGCCAACCCCCGCAGGCCCAAATTTTCAAACCAC